>NW_013573415.1:2600-12888 GCF_000499745.2 Eimeria mitis
TCACAGAGTCCCCGTAGCAGCTGCATGCAGCTTGCGAGAAACTCTCCTTCAGAAGCGCCAGTCTAAGGGGAGTTTTGTGGCCTTAGGGATCATGTGGCCCTCGGAACTTAATCACACTCACGTAAGTAGATGCACCAGTCTCTGCCAGCAGCTCTGCGTCTTGTGCCCCCAACGACAACGCAAACGCAGATGAAAACCACAATTATGAGGCGTAGAAGGCGTCCAAGTCCCCTCACACGATGGGCTTCTGAAATTCCATAACACTCTAGGTACTGCGGGCCCGGTAAGCTGATGAGAAGTGCCGGAGAGCCCCCAGTCCCTCTCAAGCAATGCTGAGGTCTGGTCAAGATAACTTAGAGTAATTGTCTTTAGTACAAATGTTTGCAGTTAGCTCTACGTATTACTAGGTTGTATCTCTGAAGGACTACTGTGGGGCGCATCCCTGGAACCCCGCAGCTGTATATAGGGAGCTGGCAAGCAATATCTATCATACTGAGCAACAACACATCAAACTAACAAAGGTTAAAGGAAATCAGTTCCCTCTGTTTATTCTTCAAAATTGTTCTTCTCCCTTCAACCCCACTAGAGCAGGCACTGTGGCCTTTGGGTCTGGGAGGGGAGACGGCGTAGCATGTTGCAATAGCTTTTGCACTAAGGCTCATGCCAGTCTCTCCTATAGTCATATCAATGTTCACTCCATAAACAATGTTTAATATATTCACCAATGTTATATTCAATGCACATCAATAACCACTCGCAGGCACTTCCACTATTCATACAACCCTCACTCATTTCACAAAGAGCACGGCATTGTTGCCGTGATTGTAGGGAGTATTCACTACACAACTTGCTGCATGCGCCTCCTGCATGCTGGCCGGTCGCTACATGCAACTTGCTACAGGCAACTACATGCTACCAGCTAGCGGATGCAGCTTCTGGNATCGCGATGATGAGCCAGGAGGCCAGGGATGCAACAGAGAGCAGTGGTGAGGCGTTGATGGTAGAATGAAGGGAGTAATTCTCTCGATGCCGCCCCCAAACGCCGTATACATATACATATATATATATATATATATATATATATATATATCTTCTTTCGCTGTCTGGTAACTACCGTCTAATAAACCATGATAAACCCTAACAAGCCCCAGAAAGCACTAATAAACTCAAACAAACCGCAGGAATATCTGTCGGGCTCTGTCCGCTTGCTTTTCCGTTGGCTTGTCGCCGAACCAGCTAGGTGTATATTTTCGTTGCTGTATTTGCTAGGCAGTGCCTGTGGGCCATCAAACTGGTCCAAATGTTGGAAATTCATTGTGGAGTGACTTCCGTAAAAACCTCGAAGGGTAGGTGAAGCGAGCAGACAGGGAACACTAAAAAACGTCTATCTTTGGCAGTTGCAGTGCCTGTCTCTGTCTATGTGTCTATCTCCCTCGCTATCTCGCTCTTCGTCACTTTCTTTATCTCTGTATATGTCTCTGTCTCTGAAGCGCGAGCGGCTGTCTGCACCATGTATAATTTCAAGTGTATTTTTGTATGCGAGTTGCGCCAAACAAGTTCTTCTTATAGCCCTCAAAGACAACAGCTACGTCTGTTATTGCGACCGGTTTGTTCCTCCCATCTCTCAAAATGATGTATCGCCTCAATGAAGTCTTCATATCTTCGGAGCTACTATCAATCTTGAGCGTTTTCCCCCCTACTGGCCACGCTGTTCTTGATAGCTACCGCAATCCTTTCCAATGTCTTGTTATGCCTGGCCTCTAGCTTACCCTCTAAGCTGTGGTTGCAGTGGTTGAGGGTGTGAGCGAAGGTTTCAGGATCAGCCGTGCAATGACGGCAGCGTGACCTTTGATACTTGAATCTTTTTACTTTATACTCTTGTAGGAAGCTGAGCAGCTCTTGCCCTCAAAGCGAACTTCACTCCCTCCGGCTTGAGTCGAGTCGGTCCCCTTAAAAAGCCATTGCTGTCTGCTGATGAGCCACGGATTTCCTTTGGCCTACCATTTTCTTCCATACATGTCGCTGCCGTCCTGCCATGTGCTGCTTGATACTTCTGATGAGGTTCTTCTGGTTTAAGTTGGAGGNTCCCAGTTTCGATTGGCGTCTTGCTCACCGATATACTTCCTGGGAGTTCTGAACACAAGCTTCTAGTATCCACCTTATTGCCTCTCCTTTTGAAACCCCCAATATCTCGATTGTTAAGGTAGAGAAGGATCGCTTCTCGGTCGCTGCTTTCATTCTCAGGTGTAGATATAAACATCCTCTTGACGACATCGAGCACTTGTCTTTCATCAACCGCTCGGGTCATACTATCCGAACTGCTTAGCTTTTGGGTTGCATTTCCAATTTGCGTTGCTATCACGGTCGTCTGCAGTGCCAGAAGCGTCGTCATCTAATTTGTGACGTGCATGAATGAATTAACAATATCACCACTCTCCCTATCTACTATCTAACGAACCCACAGCTAAGGGAACGGTCTTGGCGGAACCAGCGGGGAAAGGAAACCCTGCTGAGTTGACTCTAATCCGGCTTTGTGGAACGACTTAGGGGGTGTACCATAGGTGGGAGCTTCGGCGATCGTGAAGTACCACTATCATCAGTGTCGTTTTACTTATTTCATCAAGTTGAGACATGCGCAGCATGTGTTTTTGCCTCAGGGCGCACTTTTTGGAGCTGATCAATGCGGAAGAGACGGACAGGTGGAGAGCTTGGCTGGGGCGGCACATATAGGAAACAACAGCGCAGGTGTCGAAAGGCAGGCTCAATGAGAACAGAGACTTCATGCCGACCAATAGGGTAAAAGCTAGCTTGATTTTGATTTTCAGTACGAATACAAACGGTGGAAGCATGGCCTATCGGTCCTTTAGGTCTGAGAAGCGTTCAGCTAAAGGTCTCAGGGAAGTTACCATACTACGCCGTGCAACTGCAATACGAATATTCCGTGCTCCCCATGATTAAATTTCACAGGCTTGCTGAAATGTCCAGCTCAATTCGGCTGCATGAATGGCTGCCATTTGACAAAATTCAGCTTGCCGTGGTGGTGATAGGTGACTGCCACGCTTTCTGGGGCTTTGGGATCTCCATTTGTGCGCAGAAGTGTTTGTTGTGCAGCTACAGTGACGAGACACTATCTGCAACCTGATGGTTGCTATGCAGAAGTTCATTGCAGGTGAGTCTGCCATGGCTGCTGAGCCTGTGTAATCCTTGGTTTGCGCCTTTATTGTTATGAAGTAAACCTTTTTCCTATTGTGTTGTATATATCGACGGCGCAATCCGGCAGGGTTTAAGTGAACGCAACGGCAGTCAGCTAGGAAAGCGTACATGCGTGAATTATCTAATGCACGCTGGAAGGAGAGCAACGTGCGGCCGATGCAAAAGGCATGTGGGAGAGCTGCTTGCTCGTGCAGAGCATGTACTCAGGCGGGTGAATGCTGATGCCAAAACAAAAACAGAAACAAACATTAGGTATTGCTGCGCAGCAGTGACAGTTGTAGAAAGGGGCAACCGCACGCCCATCTCAATTTTGTCTTCCGCCACAGCAGTTCGTGAGCCGCCTGCAGCTGTTGCTGCTGATGCTGCTTTCTCTTCTGCCCCTGCTCGTACTTTGCCAGATAGCAGCGGCAGGAGCGATCCCCCCTCCAGCATTTACTCACAGGATTTTCTTGCTGCCGTAGTTGCCCTTAATGTTGCTTCAAGAGCAGGTTTGTGTTCTTGCCGCCGTTATTCTCGTTGCTGTTGCTGGTGCCACGAAGTATCAGAGCATGCGAAATCAGCACTTGTGAGAACCGCCGAAATGTAGGGCTTCCGTTATCTGCGATCTGCTGTGGCTGATGCCTTTGTGGCTGCTGCTGTGGCTGCGGCTGTGGCTGACCTGGCCGCTGATAGAAATGTGCCTTTCTTTCCTCTGCCACACTGCCTGCTGTTGCTGTTGGTGTTTCTTGTACTGCAGTAGGGGCATTCACATTGCTTCCAGGATACATTGTATCGAAGATAAGCGTGCACCTTCTGGCACCTTCAAAAATGATACCACAACCCAGCCAACGGTTACCGATCATGTGTGACACCACCCTGCTTTCAATGCTGCCTGCATTCTCAGTTAGCCACTGCCTTGCGGCTACCTGTCGCTTCCATTCAATGCACAACCAACAAATGCAGGTAATTCTCCAATGCCAAAGTGCTTGGTATTCTTAAGCTAGCTGAATGCCTCGTCATGGGTGGTTTAACTCCGCTAAGCAACATTTCAGATGGCACAGATGCCATCAAGATATTCACCGCGTCCACTGTCTTAAATTTGAGTACTTGTTGGGGTCTTGAGATGCAACTGAGAACCTTAGCGTGCCATGAGGATATTCGTTGACTGGAATTCTCGTGCTTGCCAGGCCTTTGGAATCGCAATCTGGGCATGGATATGCATTGGTACAAAAAGGCATTATTAGCAACGTNTTGCCAGGCCTTTGGAATCGCAATCTGGGCATGGATATGCATTGGTACAAAAAGGCATTATTAGCAACGTACAGAAAGCCAAGGGCAGATTCCTTGCCAATGAGTTTTGACATGCTTTCTGGGCCAGTGTGAGCATGAGCAGTGCGCGCCGCCGTTGCTGTGAAGCACACAGTATCCTTTGCTGTGCAATGCATACAAGATCAATGCCCTCGGGCACGGGTTACCTCGACTCAACATCAGCCAGCCAGGAGAGCATACGACAATGCACACTGGAACTAAGCAAACATGAGGTACTGCTGCGGAGCAATGGAAGAGTTGGACTCATCCTCGTCTCTAATGGCATCTAACATCACATCAGTCCGTCAAGCACCTGCTGCTGTTGTCGCTGCTGCTGTTTTGCTCATGCCACTGCTGCTACCTATGCGGGTAGCACCTGCAACAGCGAAAGCCAATATACTATTAATTGGCACGGTACCGCCTATGCGCTGGAGCCAGGTTTTCATCCGTTGTAGTTTTCCGTGCTGCAGCGTCGGCAGCCTCTGCAGGTGTCGCACCTATTCAACCTCCTGAAGCAAACTGAAAAAGCTCCGCACGTGTGCAGCCAAATACGCTCGCAGGTGCCCCAACGAACACACTGCGGCGAGCGCAACGACAGTAGCAGCTGCAGGAAGGGCAGCCCGAAGTGGTGGACGGGAATACCAACAGACTGGCGGTGTCTGCACCACACGAGGCTCAATGACTTCGCTTTGCCGGTCCTGCTGCTGTTCTTATCGCCGCTGGTTTTGCTCTTCATGAGTGGTCACAAATTCATTTCTTGTGAATGCGCTCATTTGTACTTGTGAACTTGTGCGTTTGTGAATAAGATGTCCATTTGTTTTCGTGGATAATGCTTTTATTTGTCCCTGTGAATATGTTTATTTGTTTTTGTAAGCATGCTTATTCGCACTCTCTGCAGGCTTGCTGCAACGAGCTGTCTGTGGAGATCTCGAGTGTCTCTTCAGCGGCTGGCTGTTACAGAGAGTTGCATCTGTTGCCATCGGTGTGAAATGCAGCGTAATGTCTTTTTTTTTGTTTCACTGCCATCCCATTTATGGCAAAGGATACGCAACAGAAGAAGAGCGTTGCGTTGCAGAGGCAAAACCCTTCCCTTTGTGTTAGCGATGTGAAACCCAAATATGCATTTATGCATATATATATATATATATATATATATATATATATATATATATATATATATATATATATATATATATATGGGTGTGTTTATATAAATTTACATAAAAGTACATGCGCATACAAGTATATATAAATACGCATATCGCGAAATTGAAGCAAATATGCAGAATATCATGGGAGGTACAAGTGAGTGCCTGCAGACTCCATTTACCTCAGTGGACCTCAAATAGGCGGCAACGACCTGCTGCTGCTGTTGCTGTTGCTGGTACTGTTACTACCGCTGCTGTTTCCATCCCGAAGTTGGATTTCAGCAGCAACAACAGCAACTGCCTCAAGAAGAATCTGGACTTTCGCCAACCGCATGCGAAGGGCGGCAGCAGCGACAGCGCAGATGCCTGAACCACAGTCCCTCAACTCTAAAACATACACACTAAACGCCAAGCCAAGGACAGAAACATAGAGAGACGACAAAGAACGCCCAGCAAGAGGAGATATATTGCCCAAGAAAAATTAAGCAGATAATGTGAGCAGATGTGCAATGACAAGCAAACAAACAAATAACATCACAAATGATCTAATCATTAGCGCCTAGGAATCGCAGCTGGCCAGCAGAAAGACAAGCAACAGAAGGGGCATCAGTAGCAGAATAAGCAGCACAGCACCAGCAGCAAGAGCAGGCCAGGAGTCTGACACTATCTCGAGTTCCCGTGACATCTCTTGAGTGTCTGCGTCCACTTCCTGAAAGATGATACTGGCGGCGACAGAGGAAACCGCGGCCCAACGAGGGCATCCCGAACGAAGCGAAGACACCATCAAAACCCTAGGACCACATCCACACACTCCACACTACAAATAATAGACCCTAGATCCTAAATCCTTAGACAGACATTCTTGAGCGCAACGAGCCCCACACCAGCAAGTGCAAACCCTAAATCCTAAGTCATCAGCCCTCAGCCCTGTGCAGTTGCGCCGATGCTTCATTTGAACTGGACAGAAAGAGACGGGCTGACGATCAAAGGAGGAGGCGAGACTCAGGGTTTAGGATATACGATTTAGCGAAACCCTTCAAGACGGAAGGACTAGGAGCAAGAAAAGCGAGAGAAGAATAGAATGATTAGCAAAAGATAAAACAATTAAAGAGACTAAGCACAACCGAAAAGAAGCAGTGTGCTTCAAGGACGCGGTCGAATATCTGGACACCTGGAACCCTGAGAACCAAAACCCTAAGCACCAAACCTTTGACTGACACGAAGTCTCGAGGGTGCGCTGCCGCAAACCGAAGTTGCGGAGGAGACAAACAAAACTCCCACGTGTCCTGCAGAAACCCCGAAACAGATCCAGCTGCGCTGCTACTGCTCCTGTTGTTGTTGCAGCTGCTGCTGCGGCTTCGCACCACCGAGGTTCATCATAGGTTCTGCCTACGGGTATAGGGTTTGGACATCAGCAACAGGGTGTGGGGCTCAACGCCGAGGCTTGAGGTTTCGAGGTCAGGGCAAGGACTGAGCCTCACAATAAGGGTTTAGCGTTTCGGGTTTGCCGTCCGCACTTCACGTACAGGTTTGAAGAATGAGGGCTCAGCGTTAGGCATTAAATGTGAGAACGACAATTTAGGGTTTAGGTGAGGGTTTAAAATAAAGAATCAGGGTTTGCGTGATGGCTTAGGGTCTGCGTGAGGGTTCAGGGCCTACGAGAAGAGAAGCCTTCACTTCTAAAAACAACATTTCCTCTCTTTCATGCTGGCGTTTTATCTTCAGCAGCAAATCAAAAGGCAGGCCGCTTTCTCGCTCGCCGTTCAACCAGATGCATGTTACTGCTGCTGCTGCTTCACCGCCTGCTGGTGATACAGGTGTTTGTGTTGCTGCTGGGGGGGAAGAGCCACCGCGGGAGATTGACCACACGCTGTCTCCTTCCTGTTCTCAACAACACAGCAGCAGCCGCTGATGCTGCTGCAATGCTAGCAGACGCTGCAGCGGCCTAAGTAGCAGCAGCAATGACCCCAACACCGACCGGTGCAGCAGCAGCAGCACTACGAACAGGAGCACCAGTACGCTCAGCTGTGACAGCAGCACGAGCAGCAACAGCAGTGGAAGCAAAATCGCTAAGGCCAGCAGCAGCAGCGCTGCAGCTAACAGCAGCAGCAACTCTATGAACAGCAAGTGTAGCAAAACTGCACACAGCAGCACACTACAAATGGTAGGAGCAGAAGCAGCAGCAGGAACAGCAGTAGACCTGGACGATGTTTTCAAGTTGGAAGCCGAACTGTCTGCAGACTTCCCCGGGGACAATTTTCGTGAAGGCCAAAAGCTCGCCCAGCCTAACTCACAAAATTAAGATTTAGGGTTTAGGGTTTAAAAAATTCAGTACCTTCGACCACCAAACACTAGACACCCCACCATGTGGCAACGACAGCAGCAAAACGAACAGTAACAGCAGCGGTGTCCACAGCAAAACCACCGTCACGATAACAATAGCAGCAGCAGCATCGCCACCGCCAGCAGCAGCACCACANCACAGTACTAGTAAAAGTAGTAACAGGTGGTGGCACCTTCCGGACTGCATGCGCTTATCGAGAAAGTCTGGGAGATTGTTTATTAATGCGGGGATCAGCCGAAGAGAGACAGATGAAGCGTTTGGAGGGAAGAAATGGAGGGCCTTATTCGGGGATGAAACACGAGCGCCTGCCGTTGCCGCTGTTGCTCCTCCCGCTTCTGCTACTGTTACTTTTGCTGGTGTTGTGCGCCGTGGTCCTGCACCACGTGGAGCCACGTCGTTGCTGTTGCTGCTGCTGCTGGGATTGCTGTTGCTGCTTGCTTTGGCTGCCAGGCGCTGAATTACCTCGGCGGCAATGCGTTCCCGCAAGCATTGCTGCTGCTTCCGATTTGGTGATTTCAGAGGTTGTTGCTGCTGCTGCTGTGACGTCTGCATCCAGGTCTCGAGAGCAACCGTGAACAAATCTGCGCTTTTCTGGACCCCCCCCGTGGAGTCTTCTAGGCTGCTGCTACTGCTGCTGCTACTGCTGCTGTCTGCTTGCTGCAGCAAGGAGACAGCAGGGAGCGGAGCATCTGCTGGGGTGTCTGAACACCCGTCAACATCCATCATCTCCAATGCGCTGAAATACTGCTGGACGTTTGCTGCTTCTACTCGAGTCAAATGCACCTCTCCTGCTGCTGCCCTGCTGCCGCTGCTCAAAAACAAGCCGCTACAGCTGCAACTGCTGCTGTTGCCGCCTGCAGACGAACTGGTGTTGCTAGTGCTAGCGCTGCTGCCGCTGCTGCTGTTCCTGTTGGTGGAGGTGGTGCTGATGTTGCTGTTGTTGGCGTTGTTGCTGTTGGTGGTGCTGGCGTTTATGCTGCTGCTGTTGGCGCTGCTGTTGCTGATATTAGTGCCGCGGTTCAGCTCCTGTATCATGAGCGGCAGTTGCTGCCGCTGCTCCATGAGTTCTGCTGCAGCAGCGGGGAGGCCCTGTGATCGCAGCAGCAGAAGCTGCTGCTGTACGGTGCTGCCTACGAGCACGGGCAGCCATTTTGCTGCCTGAAAAGCCATGCAGCAGCAGCAGCACGTGCTGCTTCTGCTGCGCGCAGCATAAATTACGTGTCGATGCAGCAGCAGCGCAACGGGGCCCACAAACTCGGCTGCTATGGCTTCGCGTGCTGCTGCTGCATCCTCAGCAGCAGTTGCAGTGGTAAGTGCGCTCTGTGTTGCTTCTGCTGCTGCCGCTGCATTAACAAGAAGGCACAGGTCGCCAGCAGTCTGAAGAGAAGGACCTCGCCACTTGTCTCGAAGCAGATACCACTGATGCGGTTGTTGCTGTTGCTGCTGCGGCTGCCGCGGTTGCTGCAGCTGTTGCGGTTGTTTCTCCTGTTGCTGCCGCTGCTGCTGCTGCCACTGTCTTACTTCCTCAGCAGGCAGCAACAGGGCAACCGAGGACCGCGCAGAGTTTGATGTGGGAGCTGGAGACAACAACAGAGAAGCCACCGGGAGTACGTAGACCCGGCGCAGCAATCCAGCAGCAACAGCCGCTGCTGCTTCTTGCTGCTGCACAGACACAAAACAGGGGGACGAGCAGCCACATATGCAAGTTCTGGCGCAGTTGTGCAGCAGCTGCTGCTGTCTCTGCTGTGTTTGTGGCGTTCGTTGTTGTTGCTGCTGCTGTTGCAGCTCCTCAAGCAGCAACAGCTCCAGGGTCCGCGCAACGCCTCCGAGCAATCGATTCTTCAGCTCTTCGTTAGCAGCTGCCGCAGAATAAGCAGCAGATCCCCAAGAGACAGAAGCCCAAGTGTCTGCCTCCATGTTATGATGGTGGCGGTGGTCCAGCTGCTGCTCCTGCTGCTGCTGGGTCGTGAGGCGCGTGATGCTGCACTAGCGGTAGATGCAAGCGTAAAGACCCCTAGGGGCATTTGCTGTTGCTGCTACTGCAGCAGCTCTTGCTGCAGCTGCAGCAGAAGAAACAGCGGATCCCCGAGTGTAATCGTACAGCTGGAGGACCGACGGGGCCGCATCCTGTGTGGCAAAGTCAAAATTGACGCCGAGGCTCATCATCATGAGCGTCCCATTTCAAATCCTAAACTATAAACCATGAATAACTAGACCCTGAATTCCTAGACCCCCAAAGCACGTTCGCCTGCTGCACCAGCAACTGTGACCTGTTGAGAAGAGCAGAGGGTGTGTT
>NW_013573415.1:12928-18245 GCF_000499745.2 Eimeria mitis
GTTCCAATAAAGGAAAAATAATCCTCCTTTGTCGTCACACTGAAGAAATTGGCCAAATTTGTTTATATTTATGGTTTATCACCTACGGTTTACGGTTTAGAGTCTAGAGTTTGCCCACCAGCCCCAAAGAGGCGACGCTGGCCCCGCCTTCACTCGTGTAGAGGCGCCGACGGGGTGGCGGTTTACTTCGTGCTGTTGGTGAGATGCAGTGCACGACGATTCGGCTTGTTTGTAGCTGGTTTCATTCCATTTGAAGCGTTTCAGCTGTACGTAGACTGCAACTCGCTTCATCGAATCGGAGGTTTGTGCTTATTGGGCTGTGCACTTCGGCTTCTGCTGACCCCTCTGCTGCGTCTGTCTTTCCTTCCCCTCCCATGAAACCCTCAACACTGCAGGCAAAACCCTAAGCTCTAAGCCCTAAGCCTTTTCCCTTCGCGTAACCCCAGCCCTCCCCACGCTCCCTCTCATGTGGCCACCACCACGACACTGCATGCGTTGCAGCTTCTTGAGATATAGGGTTTAGGCGTTAAGGTTTTCTGCAGACGAGACNCACGACACTGCATGCGTTGCAGCTTCTTGAGATATAGGGTTTAGGCGTTAAGGTTTTCTGCAGACGAGACGTTGCGACTAGAGCCGGGCTCGGAGCTGTAACAACATATGGAGAGAGCTGCACATCCTGGCGCTTTCCCCACTGCTGTGGGTTAGGGTTGGGTATTTAGGTTTTAGGGTTTGCGTGTCTCTTTTCACTGCAGGAAAAATGAACATCGCCACCGACGAATTCGGGAACCCCTTCATAATCCTGCGGGAGCAGGAGGAGAAGAAACGCGTCAAAGGAATTGAAGCCCACAAGGCACGGGTTTTGGGTCTAGGGTTCCGGGATTAGGGTTTCCACTGAACAGACACCGCCGCACACAGCATTATGCAAGGTTTGGCTGTTCGTAGTTCGGTGTGAAGGCAACGGTATAACTGTTCGCGTTGGGCTCCTATGGTTTCAGGTTAAGGGCCTGCGGCTTCCGGTTAAGTGTCTGGGAAACGGGACTTGGGGTATGCGTGCAGGCGAACATAACGGNAGGGCCTGCGGCTTCCGGTTAAGTGTCTGGGAAACGGGACTTGGGGTATGCGTGCAGGCGAACATAACGGCTGCAAAAGCGGTAGCCGATTCGCTGCGTTCTTCTTTGGGCCCCAAAGGAATGGACAAAATTATTGTTGGCCCTGATGGCGACATTACTGTTACAAACGATGGAGCAACAATTCTAGATAGGATGCAGGTCAGACACCAGGAAACCCAATGCACTCATGAGCAAACCAATATTCCCACCTCCGCACTTGCAAGCCGTGAACCAGTGCACCATCAGAAGCAAATGTTAAGCTCCTAGACGCAAACGAGAAACCGTCATCCACGTTCTAGACACGCGATACTCGAAAACCTGCAAACCCCAAACCCTCGTGAACAGAGAAGACGTGCACAGTGCAAAGCCGCATAGGCAACCCCAAAGCCCTCGACAAAGCCAAAGTCCCTGGGGGCACTCTTCAAACCTGTATTCGCTGCGTGCACTGGGCCACCAGAAGCCAGAGGCTATCTGGCCCGTGCACTGCTGCAGTCTAGGGTTGAGGATGTTGAGTTTGGCGATGCAGATAAAACACCAGTGCGCCAAGCTGTTGGTGGATTTGTCAAGATCTCAAGATGCAGAAATCGGCGACGGAACAACCGGCGTTGTCATCCTGGCAGGTGGGCGGGGNTGTCAAGATCTCAAGATGCAGAAATCGGCGACGGAACAACCGGCGTTGTCATCCTGGCAGGTGGGCGGGGAGGGTTTAGGATTGGATTTATGTGGGGGGGTCGGGGTCTGCGTTGAGAAGCTGCACACCTGAACGTTGATGAGTTGCATGAACTAGTTGGTGTATTTTGTGCATTAGTCGATGGTTTTCAAATTGCTCATGAACTGCACCAACTGTTACGTTGAATCCAACCGGTTCATAAAATCCATCAAATAATGCATGATGCATTTCATGAATTTGTCGAACTGGTGTATGTATTTCGCGAACTAATTGGTGGATTTTATGGATTTGTTAGTGCATTTCTTAAATCAGTTGATGCATAGCTTAGGCGGTGCATTTGATGAATTAGTCGATGGATTTCATGAATGGGTTATCGTGCATCGTGAACTAGCTGATGGATTTCAGGCACTTGGTTATGCATTTTAGTGAAATACTTGATTCATTGTGCGGATTAGTTGGTGTATTTGCCGGATCATTTTGTTCATTTGTTGACGTTTCTTTTTGGTTTTTCAGGGAATCTGCTTGCGGAGGCGCTTCGTCTGATTGACAAAGGGCTTCATCCCCTCCGTGTTGCGGACGGTTTTGAGGCTGCTGCTCAAATTGCTGTGCAATGTTTGGAAGAAGCGGCGATAGAAAAAGACGTCTTGGGTGCAGATCAGGATCTTTTGTACGTGCTGGGAAGGGATTAATCCTGTAGCCTGCTTTTGTACACAAAAGTACAAAAGGTGCTGGGAAGGGATTAATCCTGTAGCCTGCTTTTGTACACAACTCAATGGTTTTGGTGTCTGTGGGCGTTGCCTTGTCGCTTTGTTGCTTCGTTGTTTCTCTCTTCTGTTGTTTTGTTTTCTTGCTTCTACAACTGCCTTTGTTGATGCCAATTGTTCCACCGGTGTGTGTGAGGTGCTTAGAGCAGCCCTAGTGTTGTGCACCTCTCCACCTCTAGGGCATACATAGAGTTTAAGGTTAGGCCGTCATGTTCACATATAATGCTTTTCTTCCTCCACAATACGCTTTAACATGGTGAATAGCGAGAGACGTGCATACTGACGGGCTGCCACTTCACTGCACAGACAAATAGCAAGATGCAACTACACATCAGTACATTGTACTTATGCCGGAATATAGATTGAGCTGCATGCATGCATTTTGGGGATGCATGGACAGTAGCTACCGCTTTGAATATGCTTGTTCCTCCACGGTGTACGGGATGCGCATAGTTCGGGCATATGCCCAGCTGATCAGGGTCTGTGAACGCTTATGCGGCGTTTACCTGGCTAATCAACTTCATCGAGGCGTACGTGTTACGTGTAACTGCATTACTGGGTTATTCAGGCGTCAGACTGCCAAGACTGCGCTGGGCTCGAAAGTCGTGAGCAGCTGCAAGGAGAAGTTGGCAGATCTCTGCGTGCAGGCAGTGCTGGCGGTTGCGGACAAGGAGAGGAAAGACGTGAATTTAGACATGATAAAGGTAACTGGAACCACCAACTTTGAAGACCTAGCACATTTGCTTTTTCCCGCACAGTTGTGTTCTGACGGATCCCGCGTTACGTCGAGTCCAGAGCTCTTGTGAAGTGTATGTACACCTGTCGGCCTTTTGCAAACGAAGCGTTAATTTTGAGATATTTTCAAGGGTTGACATATGTGTTTTCACGACTACAAACTTTATGATTGGGGGTTTAGGGATTGGGGTCGAGGATTTGTTGTTTGTTGAGGGCTTGGGGTTTGTAGAGGGTCTGTTGTTTGTCGAGGTTTTGTTGTGTATCGTGGGTTTGAGGTTTGCGCGCAGCTGGACGGCCGTGCAGGCGGTCTGTTGGAGCAGTCGACGTTGGTGCGGGGTATTGTGCTGCACAAGGATTTGAGCCATTCGCAGATGCGCAAGGAGACAAAAGACGCAAAGATCGCCATCTTGACATGCCCCTTTGAACCCCCGAAGCCGAAGACAAAACACAAACTCGACATCACCAATGCTGCAGACTACAAGAAGCTGCAGGCTGCCGAACAGAATTATTTCAAAGACATGATTGAGCAAGTTAAGAAGGCTGGAGCAAACTTTGTCAGTACTTGGCACATTTCTCCATTCCTTCCCTGTCCCACCCCACCCCTGTATGTACGTGTGTATGCACACATATGTACATACATACATGAATCTGTACGTGTGTGTGTGTGTGTTTCTGTGTTTCTGCGTGCATATGCTCTTCGGGGACAGGTGGTGTGTCAATGGGGCTTCGACGACGAGGCGAACCATTTGTTGTTGGCTGCGGACATTCCGGCGGTGCGTTGGGTTGGGGGGGTGGAAATTGAAATGCTGGCGATTGCAACCGAAGGCAGGATCGTCCCCCGAGCGCAAGAACTCAGCGCCAGTAAACTGGGGAAAGCTGGGTGCATCCGGGAGGTCCCCTCAGGCACAATGGGAGACAAAATGATCGTCATTCAAGGTGCGATCGCCGCTTGATGCTCCCACTGCTGTTGCTGTGGTGGTGGTGGCGGTGATGGCGGTTGGCGGAGGGTCTGGTGGCCGTTCTGTGTTCTGCGTTTCGTTGTAGTTGTATTTTTTGAAGACTCCGTCGATGTAGCCCGGCCTGCGAGTGTGTTTGTGTTTTGCTGTTTTTCAGGTTGCAGCAACTCGCGTGCAGTGACAATGGTTTTGTACGGGGGTACCCAGATGCTGGTGGCCGAGGCAGAGCGTTCGGTGCACGACGCTTTGTGCGTTGTCAGTGCATTGGTGCGCGATGGAAGGGTAGTAGCTGGCGGGGGTGCGGCAGAAATTGCTGCAGCGCGAGCGGTGGAGAGTCAAGCGGATTCAGTTTCTTCAGTTGGTCAATATGCTGCACGCGCGTTTGCCGATGCACTGCTCGGGCTTGCCGAAGCGCTCGCAGCAAACTCCGGACTCAGCCCAATTCATGAGGTGCAACGCATTAAGGCGCTACAACAGCAAACGAACTGCCCGTACTACGGCATCGACTGCATGCAAACCGTACGCCAAGTATTTCTGTAGACTTCAGATGACGTAGCTGTTGCCCATAACGCTCCATATATTACATATGGCTCATCTATATTCAGATGACGCCCCGTATTGCTTCTATGCGTTTCACATCAAATCCCGTACTTCTGTATACTTCAGATGACCCAGCATGCTGACTTGCATTTCACAGTGCATCTGCCAACTCCTCTCACCTCGTATGGTAGCAAAGGTATTGGGACTGCAGGTGGTCCTACTGTTCTGCACTACAAGCAATACCTTACTCTAATCCGCAAACCCGATGCTCTTTTGGGGGGTCCGTTGTGCAGGGGACGAACGATATGAGGGAGCAGCAAGTCTGGGAACCTTTTGCTTCCAAGAAGCAGCAGATTCTCCTCGCCACCCAGGTAGGCCTGAAGCCGTAAACTGCCAGCAGTGAATACAGGGCGAAACTCTGAATTTTGAGGTCTTTAACCCTAAATACTCCGCCTGCAGGCGTACGGAGGGCTGTGGATTCCAGCAAGCAGGTTGTATGGTTTGGCGTTTTGCGATCGTCAGGTTGTAAAGATGATTCTCAAG
>NW_013573416.1:2012-2626 GCF_000499745.2 Eimeria mitis
CACAACAAACCCTAAACCCTAAACAACAAACCCTAAACCCTAAACAACACACTCTAAACCCTAACCAACATATACTGCAGTCTCGCTGTTTATCTCTGAATGCAAAGGACAACGTGTTGCGGGGTTTAGGGTTTGACGAAGGGTTTAGAGGGTTTAGGGTTTAGGGTTTAGGGTTTAGGGTTTAGGGTTTGGGGACCCTGGCTCTGGTGCTCCGTGATGAACTTGGCGGCCTTTCTATCCATCCTCTGCAGCAAAAAGAAAATAAAAAAAACAAAAAGAAACAAAAAAAACAAAAAATAAATTAAAAAGAGACAGAAAGGAGACAGAGAGGAGACAAAAAAAAACAAAAAAGAAACAAAAAGGAGACAGAAGGGAGACAAAAGGAGACAGCTAGAACAACAACTTATGTATAGTGTATATATTATTTTTTTGTCTCTTTCTTTGCTGTTGTTTGTCTCTCCGTCTCTCTCTTTCTCTTTCTTTGTTTTTTTCTCTCTGTCTCTTTCTCTCTCTCCCTCTGTTTCTCTTTCTGTCTCTCTCTCTGTCTCTCTCTCTCTCTGTCTCTCTCTCTGTCTCTCTCTCTGTCTCTATCTGTCTCTATCTGTCTCTATCTG
>NW_013573416.1:4020-4106 GCF_000499745.2 Eimeria mitis
AGGGTTTCACGTACTGTCTGTGTCGAGCTGCAAGTCCCCCAAAGGAGTTGCGTATACACTGCATCTATCTGAGGGCAGCGAAACCC
>NW_013573417.1:0-959 GCF_000499745.2 Eimeria mitis
CTATCATTCACCAGAAGAAATGTGAATTATGCCACATATGGGGTTAGCAAGGGATATACGTGGTTTTCAATTAACTCCAATGCAGCTACTACAGGGCGATCGTCTGCTTTTAGGCGATTGCCTGACGGGCCCCGCACCGATGCCAGTTTTGACTGTTCTCTCCAGAATAAGGAGTTTCAATGGACTGCAAGAGAATAACATGACAACTAGCAAGAGCCTATATTGAAATATTCACAGATTTCCTGTTTGAGTGGCATAAACCATCCCTTTACTTCAGTCAATTATCGCTAAACCGCGGGCCGGCGAACGTGCCGCTTTTGCAGCGTCCCCGGGCCTTTGAGCATGCAGCTGAAGGGGACAGATGCACAGCAACCCCACGACAGTAAAACTTCATTGAAATAGGAGTTCCGCTAGGATTCTATTTGCTTTCCGCCTTATTTATTTGTTTTGCATATATTGTAGCACCTTCCGACCGCTTTTTCTGCTTGTGGAGCCTTCGATTGTCTTCACAAGCACGCCCTTTCCGAATCGCTTTAGAAATATTCAATACAGTGCTTTGCTATGAAGTAGACTCACCTTCATTCACGACCTTTTCATGGACAGCCAAAGAAACATAAAACATTAGGCGTCAATAACATAGATTTCCCCTCGGTGTGCCTGGAGGAAGCGTACAGTTCATCCGGTGCCACAGCTGGCGCACATTTCTTTTGCAAGTTGTACCTCTCATGGCCTCTTTTTTACCGCATTAAAGGTGCGACCCAATGCCCGAGTGGCACACTGTTCCCCAGGAGAATGCGGCTCCAGGCGATGCGTCAGCAGTTGCCTTTTCAGGGTTGCCGACGGTGGAATCGATATTTACTTCATCGAGGAACTTGAGAGGCAAAGCCTATCGTTCCTCTTCATCACTGCGTGTTGTTCTGGCTGCCTTAGCCTCTGTCGCAGCAATTGTAATACTTGTT
>NW_013573417.1:1063-2117 GCF_000499745.2 Eimeria mitis
AGCAACGGCAACCGCAAAATTTGAATGAAGCCGCTGAAGTTCAGTCCGGCTCACCAGGAACTCAAGCTGGCCAAAGCCAGGAGCAGCCTGGCCCTTCGCCACCTCTGGCTGGCAGATCACCGTCCTCAGCGCAAGGGCGGGGGACGGGAGAGCTCGATGCAGCAACAGGACTGCTGTCTCTCATCCCTCGTCACTTTTCTGGTGCAGGCCTTCCTTCAGGTGCAACGGTTGCCACCTCTTTGGAGGTGCGGCAGCTGCGGCGACGGCTGCGTCGAATGGAGCGGCTGCTGCAGCGAGAGAGGCCTCGGGTGCAGCGACAGCTTCAGCGGCTGCAGAAGAAGTTGCAGAGGGAGCGGCAGCGCCGGCAACAGCTCGAGGCCCAGATTCAGCAGGCGCAGGGAAGTGTAGAGATGATGAGCCAGCCGATGCAGCAGCACCTCCTTCTGCAGCACCTGCTTTGGCAACAGCGGCAGCAGCAGCAATATTTGCACCATCAGCAGTGGCAGCATTTGCTACACCAGCAGCAGCAGCAGCAGCAGTTTTTGCTTCAACACCAGCAACAGTATTTGCTTCAACAGCAGGCGCATTTCCACGGGATGCAACAACAGCAGCAACAGCTGTCCTTGCCTGCGGGTGAACAACAACAGCAGCAGGCTTTGCTTCAACGAGACCAGGAGAAAGCGGAGCGCTCAGTACAGCAGCAGGCGCAGCAGGTGACGCCTCCTGAGAGGCCCGCACAGAAACGCAAGCAGGGTAGGCCACAGGAGGCGCATTTGCCGGGGATGCAACAGCAGCAGCAACAGCTGTCCTTGCCTGCGGGTGAACAACAACAGCAGCAGGCTTTGCTTCAACAAGACCAGGAGAAAGGGGAGCGCCCAGAGCAGCAGCAGGCGCAGCAGGTGACGCCTCCTGAAAGGCGCCCACAGAAACGCAAGCAGCATAGGCCGAGGCGGGCAGAGCAAGCGGAGGAGCTACCACCGAAGAGAGGCCTACAGCGGGCGTTGCGGCCTGCCACCCAGACTTCAGGGCAGTCACTAGAAGATGAATGGATTGA
>NW_013573417.1:2144-3160 GCF_000499745.2 Eimeria mitis
CCGCCTGCTGCCGCTGCTGAGGCATCAAGGCAGGAAGCTCCTGGAGGTCCTGCAGCAGGCACTGGAGCAGCAAGTGATTTGTATACTGCTGCTCCTTCCACATCTGCACGAACGACAGCTGGAGGAGAAGCGAGCATGAAGGGTCCGACAGTTTCTAGTTTGGACACTCGTGGGAGTTCCGAAGATGCTGGAGCAGCAGCTGCTGGAACAGCAGTAACGGCAGCAGCACCTTCCGCCACACCCGCATCTGGGTCAACGGCGCCAGGCGATACTTCTAGAGGGGCGCCTAAGTCTGCTTCTGATAGTATAAGGGACCACCCCTTTGCGCGCCTGCCACAGCGAATAGTTAGGACGACGCCGGCTGAGCTTTTGATTAACTTGAGGCGCGGCGTGACAGCTTGGCCTGGCAGACGGGACCTCATGCCGCTATTGGTGGAGGCCCGTGAGCTGCTGTCAAAGCAGTTCCTGTATTTTGATGACATGGAGAAGTTGGCGCATGTAGCAGAGGCTCTTATAGAACATGGGACGAACCATCAGCGTCAAGACCTCTCGGAACACTCGCCCACCCGAGCAGTTGAGCGGTTGGGGATGCGTTTTCTCCTGATGGATGCTGTGGTCTCTGCCTTTATAGTTCTCGGGCAGAAACCGGACGAGAAGTTGTGGAAGTCCTTCACAGATGCCATCAACCACAAACCTCCCTTGGGGCATTTCTACGGGATGCTAGGAGGGCGAGAGACTTGGGCCTCTCAGGCGCTGCAGCTCAGCAGGGCAATAGAAACACTGAAGACGGGGAAGAGGCCGAAGGCAGCAGACCTCGTGCACCTCAAGAGGATGCTCATCTGCTCGCCCTCCTCTCATCCGCGTTTCAAAAAGCCGGATTTCAATCCCTGGAGGCAGGATAACTCCGAAGGCGCCGATGGAGAATAGCGTTTCTCATGAAGAGCGCCGGTACCGTGCACATTTTAGTAAAGGGGGAGGGAAAACACGCATCTGCATTCTGAGGGGAAACCCGTTTT
>NW_013573417.1:3168-3926 GCF_000499745.2 Eimeria mitis
CCCCTTCTGAAATTGGATTGCTGCCGCTCGACTACGAACGCAGGGACAGCTGTGCAGGCGGCTACAATGAATAAACGAAACGTAATGTTGGAGGAGGGGCAACGAAGTTGACTACCATTTGTGTTATTGAACTGAGCTGGTTGGAAGTCAGATCGGATGGGAGGCATTAACTTTTGGGATTTGTTTGAAATAACTGGGGTCCCTGTCAGTGGCGCCTCACTGCCGCTGCTAGGGCGTTTGGGGAGTTCAATGAAGTGTCTACACGCCTTATCGCAGGCACTGCAGCGCCACTGTGAGTGTCGTTTGAGCGTTCACTTTAACGTTTTCGCTCATGTGGGCGACGCCACTGACGCGGACTCCAGTGGCAGTTGCCTCACAGTCCAGTAACGGCAAAATCCGACGGCTCTCCTGAAACGTTGTAAATATGGTGTGGCCCGCGTGAAGGTTGGTTGCCTGATGCTGTAGCACGTATTTCCATTTGCGCGTCGGGTGGACGCCGCAGGCCAAGCAGGTGTTTAACAAATGTATACTGTGTTCTTCCATGCATCCAAATGGGCATTCGGTATGGTTTCGTTTGGGGTACCAGCAGTTGAAGCACACCGTGCTGCAACCCATGGCAAGCCGGCTGCTGTAGACCACAGCCCCAGGCCTTTGTGTTGCTGTAACCAGGACACCAGGAGTCTGTACGGGAGGTTAGCTGGGGGGAAATCATCTCCTCAATAGTTCGACTGTATTGCATTTCCACAACTGTGCTGGGC
>NW_013573418.1:0-553 GCF_000499745.2 Eimeria mitis
TATATATATATATATATATATATATATAAATATATATATATATATATATATATATATATATATATATATAACAAAATAATAAACAGAATAAATAAAAGCAACTATAAATATATGTACAAAAACAAAAATACAAATATAAACAAAAAAATACATATAAATAGAAACAAAATAAATACAAATATAAACAAAAACAACAAAGATAAACAAAACAAAATAAATATAAATAAAAACAAAAACAACAACGATAAAAACAAAATAAATACAAATATAAAAAAAAAACAAAGATAGAGAAAAGAAGAATAACAACAACCCCACCCACCTGAAAGGTGACTCTGCCGTCCCCGTCGATATCTCCCGCGCTGAGAATCGCCTGCAGCTGAACGTCTGCATGCAGCCACACAGCAGCAGCAGCAGCAGCAGCACTGCAGCAGCAGCAGCAGCAGCAGAAGCTACAGCAGCAGCATCACCAGCAGCAGCAGCACCACCACCACCACCAGCATCACCAGCACCGGCATCACCAGCAGCATCACCAGCACCAGCATCACCAGCAGCT
>NW_013573418.1:608-3921 GCF_000499745.2 Eimeria mitis
ACCAGCATCACCAGCACCGGCATCACCAGCAGCATCACCAGCACCAGCATCACCAGCAGCTGCAGCAGCAGCAACTGCAGTGGCAGCAGCAACAAACACGCAACAGCAGCAACAACTGCAGCAGCAAACACAATACAGCAGCAACCAGAAACAGCAGCAGCGAAGCAACAGCAACAGCACTATCACCACCACCATCACCATCACCATCACCATCACCAGCAGCACCAGCACCAGCAGCACCAGCACCAGCAGCAGCACCAGCAGCAGCAGCAGCAGTAGCAGCGGCAGGAGCAGCAGCAACAGACTTGCGCAGAGCAGGCTGTGCTGTGAGGAGAGAAGCATCAAGAGTAGCAGCAAGAAACTCCGAGAGCTCAATAGAGCCGCTGCCGTCGCCATCTATTTCTGCTGCCAGCAGCAGCAGCTCAAAGTGCAGCAGCAACCAGCCGGATACCCAACCTATCCAAATGTCTTCCTGCTCCTGCTGCTGCTGCTGCTGCTGCTGCTGTTGTTGTTGCTGTTGCTGCTGTTGATCTTGCTGTTGTTGTTGCGGTTGCTGCTGCTCCTCCTGTTGTTGTTGCTGCTTGGTTGGCTGCTCTTGCTGTTGCTCCTGCTGCTGCTGCTGCTGCTGTTGCTGCTGTTGCTGCTGTTGCTGCTGCTGTTGGTGCATGATGAGGGTGNCTGCTGCTGCTGCTGCTGCTGTTGCTGCTGTTGCTGCTGTTGCTGCTGCTGTTGGTGCATGATGAGGGTGTGTATGCCGATGGCTGCTGCTGCTTGTTCTTGTGCTGCATCTTCATCGGAGTGCAGCAGCAGCTGCTGCAGCAGTGCTGCTAGCAGCAGCAGAGAAAGCATACCATCAGCAAAATCTCTATAGGACAGCAGCCCGTCCCCGTCTCTATCAAAAGACATAAACAGCAGCTGCAGCAGCCGCCGCTCCCGCAGCAGCTCTTCACTTGCTTCGTTCCGTGCTCCTCCGCGCAGCATTCTCCCGCTGCTGCTGCTGCTGCTGCTGCTGTATGCATACCCACTGCTGCTGCTGCTGCTGCTGCTGCTGCTGCTGATGGCTTGCAGCTCGTGCATGCACGGGCTAGACTTCATACACCGCAGCGGGGCCCCCCTGTAGCGATCCCGCCGCTGCTGCTGCTGCAGCTGATGGAGCCGAACATCACATACACTGGAGGAGTGCAGCTGTCTGCTGCTGCTGCTGCTGCTGCTGCTGCTGCTGCTGCTGCTGTTGCTGTTCAGCAGGTGTCGAGGGTTTGGAGCTGAGTGACAGAGACAGCAGCACGCAGGCAGGGGCCTCGCTCCTCTGCAGCAGCAGCAGGTGATATCTGCTGCAGTAGGAGCAGCAGCAGCACAATCTGCGCGGTTGCTGCTGCTGCAGCTGAGTGCCTGGCTGCTGCTGCTGCAGCAACGGCTACCAAACACATCACCGCATGCATACGGCAGCTGCAGCAGCTGCTGCCCCACACTAGGACAAGGAGAAGGGGTGGAGCTGCCTCGAGCAGCAACAGCAAGAGCTACAAGTGCCTGTCGCCGCAGCAGCGGCCCCTGTGTTGCTGCTCGCAGCCGCAGCAGCAGCACTTCTGCTGCAGCAGTATAGTGCAGCAGATGCAGCTCCTGCTGACCCAGTGTACACACAAAGTCCATATCATCCTCCAGCAGCCGCTGCTCCTGCTGCTGCTGCTCCTCCTGCTCCTGCTGCTGCTGCTGCTGCTGCTGCTGCTGCTGCTGCTGCTTCGGCTGTTCCGGCTGCTTTGACCAGAGAGAAGCCAGACACCCGGCGCCCTCTAGGCCGGCGACGCTGCTGCAGCAGCAGCTGCTGCAACTGCAACTGCTGCTGCTGCTGCTGCTGCTGCTGGTGCTGCTGCTGCTGCTGCTGGTGTCGCTTGCTAGGGTCAATGCCTGCAGCCAGTGCAGCGCCAGAGCCACACGCCTGGGGATGTGGAGATGCGGCTCGCGCTGTCTGGGGGCCTGCGTCTCACCCACATCCCCCCAGGGTAGCTGCAGCAGCTCTTGCTGCAGCTCTTGCTGCTGCTGCTGCTGCTGCTGCTGCTGCTGGTCCTGCTGCTGACGAGGCGCCTGCTGCGTCCCGGGTCGATGCGTGTCTTTGGCCCCTCTGCCTGCTGCAGCAGCTTCTTGCATTGCCAGGGTTAGTGCTGCAGCAGTTGCTCCTGCGAGTGCTGCTGCAGTGGGTGGAGTAACAGCAGCAGCAGCAGCAGCAGCAGCAGCAGCAGAGCCAACAGCATCGAACGGAGAACAAACTAAAGAGGCGGGGCAGGAGCTGGTGTCTTGCTGCTGCATCCATGTATCTCCTTCACTGGTATAGGGTGTGGTATCTGCTGGGCCTCTGCTGCCTCTCCTGCTGCTGGAATTGCTGCTGCAGCAGCTGCTGCTGCTGCTGCAGCTGTTGCTGATGTCTGCCCGCTGCAGCACGCTGCTGCCCCCCATAGAATCCACCACAGACCTAGCAGCTAACTTATATCTATTTCTCCTTAGAGAGAGGGGGAGCCCAGTGGTCTTGCTGCTGCTGGAGTCATGGGGGCTGCTGAAGCAGATGGTGTGCATGTTGTTGCTGCTGCTGCTGCTGCTGTTCGTGCTGCTGCTAGCCAACCTCTTGCTGCAGCAGCAACTCCCTGGGGAGCCGCAGCCTGTACCCCCTGGGTGAGAGAGGCGGCCTGTAGCACAGGACCAGTTCGTCTCGCTGAGGCCCCCAGCAGCAGGTGATGCTGCTGCATATGATATCTTGTTGCTGCTGCTGCTGCTGCTGCTGCTGTTGCCGTTGCTGCAGCAGCTGTTGCTGCTCACGCTGCCACGCATCCCCGCCACAGCACTCGAACACCAACACAAGTAGCTGCTGCTGTCCTCCAGGAAGTTCAGCCGAGTGCGACAGCCCACAGATCCACCCTGCTGCTGCTGCTGCTGCTGCTGCTGCTGGGATGCCTCGTCCGCGCGTTTCTCGCTGGCGGCAGCCCCTTCAGCAGCAGCATCTGCTTCTGCTGCTGCTGCTGCTGCTGCTGCTGCAGTTTTCTGTTCCCAGGGCCATTTGGGGACAGCTGAGTGGCCTCGGCTGAAGGGGAGAGCAGCAAGACAAGCAGAGACTTCTGCTGCAGTAGGAGCAGCAGCAACAGCAGCAGCAACAGCAGCACACGTCTCCAGGATTCTATTAAGCCCCGCCTGCCGCTGCTGCAGCAGGCGGGCCGTTGCATCAGCAGCAGCAGGAAGGCCATCCCCCAGACACTGACCACCTGGTGTTCCTGCTGTTGCTGCTGCTGCTGCTCCTGCTGCTGCTGTTGCTGCTGCTGCTGCTGCTGCA
>NW_013573420.1:0-1776 GCF_000499745.2 Eimeria mitis
CTCTGGGGGCGCTACGGGCGTGGTATAATGCATACTCCAATTATTTTGGGAGCCCGTCTTAAGCGTTCGCCTATATATCGACTTCATGCATATGAAGCACGTTCTATACAATTGATGCCTACAAGTTTATGCAAGTCGTTGACCTGACATTTGGTCTCGGTGGGGCTTCTATTTGTTGCGAAGCATGCTGTGGATGCGTGTGGTCTACTGCGCCATATGCTGAATGCACTGCACATATGCTAAGCCTTTCTATCCGCCGGTTCCAGCAGGTTCAATATCGTAGTGCGTCAACTGTGTCGTCAAAAGAGAGTACGGTGTAGACAGAGGCAGGCACAACAGGCGTTTTTGCCGCTTGCCGATAGTGGGTGATATCACCAAACCGACTGAACGGTGCTGTTGGACGGGGAAGCTATTTTTGCATCAATATGTCTCCTGGCACCGACTGCATTGCCGGCGAGTTGCGTTGAGACAATACTTCAATCCTTTGTTGGCGAACACCACTACTGGCTCGACGCATATGCTACGTTGTAACGATTACAGAGGTGGCTGTCGAAGTTCGTATGCCCAGTGAACCGCCAGCGGTTCCAGCAGTTGGGCAAATCAAGAAACGCCACCACGTTGGAATAGTCCAGTGACATTCGTGCGGGGAATTTGCGGTAGCATGCAGTGCCGCGTCAGTTATTCATTGTTCGCGGTGGTGGCTCGTGCATGTGGTCACGAGCAAGCGCCTTATCCTCTTCAGTCATTCTTGTACGGATTTCCTTTCTCTGCAGCATCCAGTTTCGGCATAGCGGGTGCAGTGCAATTTGTGAACTGGGCGAGGCGCTTGGANCTTTCTCTGCAGCATCCAGTTTCGGCATAGCGGGTGCAGTGCAATTTGTGAACTGGGCGAGGCGCTTGGAAATTTGTTGCTATATCCGCTTTGTCCTTCCAAAACTCAGCAGTATCGATGCGCTAGATCGTATTCTGAAATGGTACCTACATGGCAGATGGACGGGGATAGTTGCGTGGGCAGGTCAAGGTCTTGAGAATTCATCGGCATGCATTGAGAGTTGCCTCCGCATGTATTTGGAACAACGGTACGCGCCAGCCCCCTCTACTGCTACTACTTGCTGTGTTGTTTCTGCATGCATTGAGTATCTATCGTATTAGCCCTGGCCTGATGGCTGGTGGCTAAAGGCTTGCATGTCCGTAACACGATACGTCCGTCGCTACACGCGTTCAGTTGTTCGAATTGCAGGCGGTGTGTCGTTCGGTGCTCAACGAGGCAGATCTCATGGGCGCACGTGCATAAGAAACGTCGCCAGTGGTAGCTATAGGGTCGGAAAGAATGCGATGATTGTCGTGCTGCAGGCGGCATGCAGTAAGCATTTCTGGAATAGAAAAAGGGGTGTATGGTGGTTTCTGGTGCGGGGGGGCGTCCTGCATGCGTTTTAGTTTATAGGCGAGACATCGTGAGCCTCGTGATGCATGGCATTCTCGCGCTGCGGGATGGGCGGCCGCTTGACGTTGAATACGTTACCATATTAGCGGTCANATGCATGGCATTCTCGCGCTGCGGGATGGGCGGCCGCTTGACGTTGAATACGTTACCATATTAGCGGTCACTTTGATCTTTCATTATACGCCATTGCTGTATTTCGTTATACGGCCGGTAGACTCGCGCCAGGACTGTCAGGTGTATACTGAGTTGTCTCGGCAAACGTCGTGCCACCACCACTTCTACTGCCACTGTGCTAGGTGCCGGGTACAACGTGTAGGTGCCTATAGCCTTTT
>NW_013573420.1:1955-3919 GCF_000499745.2 Eimeria mitis
TAGGCCTGTCATGCACACCGAGATTCAGTTTTTCGGTTAAGTTCATGTAGTGGCTGGGGAAAATATCCATATTTTCCAGCCCCTGCATTTGGGGTTGGTGTTGTCTCGCGGGCGTGGCCCCATGGTACACTTTACTTTGTATCATGTTGATTAGGTTCGGTTCAATCAGGTACAGTGATGGTATATATCGTCTACAGCGTGGCTAGAGCGTTCTGTTATTTTGGTGCTCTGCGCTCGACTTTGAAGTCGGTTCGCTGCAGGAAGTGCGTTGCTTTTAAAGGACGTCTTCTGCTGATCTGGAACTGGAGGTTAGCGGTTCCTCAAGGCCCTGGAGCGCCAAGAGTGTGGATACTAGCAGTAGCTAGGGGTGTGTTCGCCTGCTGGCAACATTAGGCGAGGTACGGAATAATGTTACTTTTCACACATACGTTTGGGAGTGTAGTGCTCAACCCACTTAGTGGGCTAGATACGTGCATGGGATAGACGTAGCATACTAGCAGTTAGGTTCACTCAACACCACGCAGCGTCAGCGTCGTCATGGTCTACAGATGGCAGCGCCAAAGGGTTTCCGATGTGTGTCTCGTTTTCGCTAGCGCAATCACCCGATGTTCCTAGTTGGTCAAAAGTCCTGCATACTTTAGACGCACATTTGGCTGTTTGGGCTTTGGTGGGGTGCATTTCCTTGGACACGTGAACCGTTAAGCGTTGCTGAGTTTGGCCTATTCTCTATGTCAACTGTGATGCCGCTATGTGGAACAATGCTGCACTCTTCTGCCAGGATCTGATGTAACTCTCGACACTACGTGCACTGGCCGGTCTTTCGTTGGAACGCCTATAGATGTACGGCGACGGTTGTGCGACCGAATTTCTAACGTTGCTCTAAACTAATCGAAGCTATCATGGAGTCAATCGGTCCACGTGGTGCGGCATAAGTATGTGTCATGGCTGCAGGCTATTGTGCCGAACAGACGGTAACTGGATGTTAGGGTTTTGGGTTTTTAAGATGGCTTAGGAATTATGATTTTTGTGGTTTGCTGAAGGAGGTACGCCCGTTTTCGGTTTTGCGCAGTTGGGGAGGTGCTGCCAGGAGGCGGGTGGTGGAGGCGGTGCGTGTCCGGGTTTATAGATGCCGATGCTGGGCTGTCAGCATCGGCATCTATAAACCCGGACAACCGCCTAACCTACTGGAGCGGATTCAAGCGTGTGTCGCTGGCGCAAGCGGTTCAGGCCCTGGGCGAAGGGCTCCGCCACGCCAACATATATTCACGTGATTGGTTAGCTGGCCGTAAAACGCTCGACAGCGAGGAAGATCTAGCACTTGGCTAGTTGTATTTTTGTGCAGGGGCTTCATACATCATGGGTCATCATGGGCAAGCCGCACGCTGCATGTNGGCTAGTTGTATTTTTGTGCAGGGGCTTCATACATCATGGGTCATCATGGGCAAGCCGCACGCTGCATGTGTCTGCTAAACTTTTTTGATAGCCGACTGTTTCCGTTTGAATAGCCAGGATACACTTTTGGTTCTGTGGCACAAACGTGCTTTGCTGCAGAGTTCATTAAATATCATCTCTGTAGGTCGTAGGCTGAGGCTATAAAGATCGTACGTCGGTTGTTTCTAGCTGCAGAACGGAAGCGGCGCGAGCTCCAGCTCGTCATATAACTTGTATTGCCTGGATAGAACAAGCAACTGAACTATACAGAATAGCAGTGGGGTCGCTCGATGTCCGTGTAGTGAAAGGACTGTTGTTGTTCCGCGCACTTGGTACCGGTTCGGCATGTGCGGCAGCTTGGGTTGGATTAGAATTTTGCTCATTACACAGCTTGGGAAGGTATCGGCTCTTGAACTGAGCTTGCATTGCACTAGCCTGGAACCAGAGTAAGCTGCTTTCCACGATATGGGCCAGTGCAAATCTGCATGCATCGAATGTAGAGCAGTATATTCGTAGACTGGTACACTGCCTAC
>NW_013573421.1:0-785 GCF_000499745.2 Eimeria mitis
TATATATATATATATATATGTATATATAAATATATGGACAAGTATTTTAATAAAATACCTCTACGCATACACTCGCATATATATACATGTAGATATAAACATATATATAGATACACACACATACACTTATACATTTATTTGTATTTATTTGCATTTACATATTTATATTTTTATATATATTTATTTATATTTAAATAAAACAACAGAGACACGACAAACTGCTCGCTGCGCTTAGTTGCGGTGTATGTACACCTCAGCAGGGGGGGGCAGAATAAGAGAAGAAAGGCCGCCAGAGCAACAAATATAAAATATATCATTGAAAATAAATATATTAAAATATAATTCCAAAAATTTGAGAGTTGAAGCGGGTAAATTCGGGGTGTACAGACACCTTAGCTGCACGTTGCTGCTGCTGCTGCTGCTGCTGCTGCTGCTGCTGGTCTGCTGCAGCAGCTGCTGCTGCTGCTGCAGTTTGTGTGTTGTTTTTGTTGTTTGTTGAGTTGTTTTTCTTCTTTTATGTATTTCTTCTGATTAAATAATATTTATTTCTTCTTTCTTTCTTATTTATTGGGGGATTGAGTTGCTGAGGTGTCTATACACCTCATCATACGGTTGTCGGTGTGCTCGCTCTGCTGCGTTTTTCTTCGTTTTTTCTCCATTTTTTTGCATTTGTTGGTGATAAAACAACTTAAATTTATTAAATAAAATAAAAAATATAATATTTGTCCTATTTGCTGCATATTTATCTCACAAAAAGCTGCTGAGTTGCAGGGGGCCCCCCCCCC
>NW_013573422.1:0-508 GCF_000499745.2 Eimeria mitis
TGATATTTCTACTGGCTCTGTAGTAGCAAGACACAAGACAAAGAGAGGAGAGTGTGGGGTGATGGCGGCAAATAAATATAATGGGGTTTTGTTGCTCGGCCACTCCCGCGGCACTGTAACTCTATGGACCCCAAATGTTAATAAAGTAAGTTTCTTTGTCTTTGTCTTTGTCTTTGTTTTTTTATTTTTATTTTATTTTTGTTTTTTTTTGTTTGTTTGTTTGGTTATTTGTTTTGTTGTTTATTTGTTTTTTTGTTTCGTTTTTTTTTGTTTTTTTTTGGCTTTTTTGTGTGGCACCAAAATATTAATAAAGTTTGTCTTTGTCTTTGTCTTTGTCTTTGTCTTTGTCTTTGTCTTTGTCTTTGTCTTTTTTTTTATTTTTTTGTGTATTTGTTTGTTTATTTATTTATTTACTTTGTTTGTTGTTTGCTTATTTGTTTTTTTTTTTTTGGTTTTTTTTGTTTTTTTGGTTTTTTTGTGTGGACCCCAAATATTAATAAAGTTTGTC
>NW_013573422.1:616-2153 GCF_000499745.2 Eimeria mitis
CGTTTTTTTGTGTGGACCCCACATATACATAAAGCTTGTCTTTGTCTTTGTCTTTGTCTTTGTCTTTGTCTTTGTCTTTTTATTTTTGTTTTTTTTTTTGTTTGTTTCGTTGTTTGTTTGTTTGTTTATTTATTTTTTCGTTGTTTGTTCTTTTATTTTTTTTTTTTTTGGTTTTTTTTTTGGGTTTTTTGGTTTTTTTGTGTGGACCCCAAATATAAATCAAGTTTGTCTTTGTCTTTGTTTTTTTTTTTTTTATTTTTTTTGTTTATTTGTCTCTTTGTTTTCTTGTTTACTTGTTTATTTATTTTTTATTTGTTTTGTCTCGTTTTTTTTTATTTGTTCATTTGTTTATTTGTGTGTTTTTGCATCTCTGTTCTTTTGTTTTTCTAGGGTTTAGGGTTTAGGGTTTAGGGTTTAGGGTTTAGGGTTTAGGGTTTAGGGTTTTGTGTTGCAGCCAGTAGTGGATATGTTTTGCCACAAAGGAAAGGTCACCGCGGTTGCAGCCAAAGAGAATTATATCGTTACAGCGGGTAGGGTTTAGGGTTTAGGGTTTAGGGTTTAGGGTTTAGGGTTTATAGGGGTTTATATGGGTTTATAGGGTTTATAGGGTTTAGGTTTTTTATAAAGCACCCTAAACCCTAAACCCTAACCCCTTAAAATAAAAATAATTTCTCCCTCAATTAACAAATCTATTTCAACCTTCTAGCTTTTTAGGGTTTAGGGTTTAGGGTTTAGGGTTTAGGGTTTAGGGTTTGTGTGCAGGTGTGGATGGAGCATGTAGGGTTTGGGACATCCGTGGTAGTAAACCCTCATCTTCTTTGTCTCCTTTTTGTGTTTCTTCTGTCTCCTCTTTCTCTTCTCCTGTCTCCTCTTTATCTATAAGCAGCAACAATATTATCTCTTTAGGGTTTAGGTCTTTTATTTATTTTTATAAGGGTTTTATGCATACACCTAAACCCTCGCTTTATTTAACACACCAAATACCAGGAGAGGTAAATTTACTTTTTTTATTTATTTTATTTTTTTTATTTTATTTTTTTTTTTTGTTTGGTTGGTTTGGGTTTTGTTTATTTTGCTTTTTTTTATTTTAGGGTTTTTGTCTGTTTTTTTGTTTGTTTTTTTGTTTTTATTTATTTATTTTTTTTTTATTTATTTGTTTGTTTATTTATATTCATATAAATACACACCTAAAACAAAAAAAAAACAAAAAAAAATAAAAAATAAACTTTCTTTATTTAATATATTTAATTTATTTATTTAATTTAATTTATTTAATTTTTTTTATAAAATGCCCACCAAAATAAAGAAGACTAAAAAAAAAAAAAAACAAAAAAAAACAAAAAAAAACAAAAACAAAACAAAACCTTTTATTTAATTAAATAAAATAAAATATATTTAATATATTTATTTATTTATTTATTTATTTATTTATTTTTGTTTTTTTATAACTGCAGCAAATAAAAAAAGTTTGTTTCTCTCCGTATAAAACAAAAAAAACAAAAAAAAAAATAAAATAAAGACAAAACAAAAAAACAAA
>NW_013573422.1:2253-2450 GCF_000499745.2 Eimeria mitis
TTTATTTTATTTTATTTTTATTTTATTTTTATTTATTTTATTTTTATTTTTTGTTTGTTTGTTTGTTTGTTTGTTTATTTGTTTATTTATTTATTTTATTTATTTGTTTATTTTATTTGTTTTTTTGTTTGTTTGTTTGTTTGTTTGTTTGTTTGTTTGTTTGTTTGTTTATTTATTTATTTATTTATTTATTTGTT
>NW_013573422.1:2550-2730 GCF_000499745.2 Eimeria mitis
AATAATATATTATATTATACTAATATAAAATTATATATTTATTTATTTATTTATTTATTTATTTATTTATTTATTTTTGTTTTTTTTATAACTGCAGCAGGTAAAGAAAATTTGTTTCTCTCCATATGAGGATTTCTGTGGCTACGGTGCTGCTGCTGCTGCTGGGCAGCTGCTGGTTCC
>NW_013573422.1:3887-4123 GCF_000499745.2 Eimeria mitis
GTTTGTTTGTTTGTTTGTTTGTTTTTTGTTTATTCCTTTTGTCTTGGTTTGGTTTGTTTTGGGTTTATTTGCTTTTTCCTATTCATTTATTTTATTTTATTTTATTTTATTTTATTTTATTTTATTTTATTTTATTTTATTTTTGTTTTTGTTTTTGTTTTTGTTTTTGTTTTTATTTTTATTTTTATTTTAATTTATTTAATTTATTTGTTAATTCAGTTTTTGTTTATTTTGTT
>NW_013573422.1:4223-4368 GCF_000499745.2 Eimeria mitis
GCTGCTGCTGCTGCTGCAGCAACGGCGTGAGCGTGAGGTGCGTTCGTTACTGGAGAAGATCCCGGCGGAGACGATCTCCATCGATCCCAGACCCATAGGGGCCGTCATCACCCCACACCAGCAGCAGCAGCAGCAGCAGCAGCAG
>NW_013573423.1:0-1628 GCF_000499745.2 Eimeria mitis
TAACATCTCACGGGTCTTCTCCAGCGGTATTATTTTCGGGTAAAGACCGGAGTAGCGAAGCCCCCTTGAGAAATATTCAAAGAAAAGAAACCAATATCGATCTCCATGTACAGCCACAGCCCACATCTGATGCAGACGCTGCCTCACCACATGAGGAAAAAGATAACAAAACAGGAGCTAAAGAGAGAAGAATTTGGTTCGTACCGCCGTTGTGCTGTCTTGCCTGGAAAACAAAGCCAAGGCCCTTCTCAGCGGTGAGATATCTTCAGCCTCGTGCTCTTTCTGTTGCTTTTGTTACCGCAGTTGCAGCCACGGTAACGACGCTGCTTGTGCTGCTGGTAGCGGTGCCTTTGCTGCTGTAAGTAGCGCTGCGAGCGTCGCTGCTGATGCTATTGTTACATCCGCTTTCCTTGAGCTTCTCTCTATTGCTTCTTCTCGATCGTGTGGGTTCGTCAAAGTATGAATTGTATGAGTGTGTTTGCTCAGTGGGATCTGCGGATGAGCTACCGTTGTTTGCTTCCTTTCACTGTGCTGAAGCTGCTGCGAGTGCTGTTGTGTTACTTGCTATCAACTTTAATGCATCTCGGGAACGAGAGAGAGAAAGTTGCTGCTGCAGCTGGTGTTCATACGGATGTCACTGGTGCTGCTGGAGGAGGAGCATGCCATCAACAAGTACTGCAGCGGCTGCTGCAGCTCTGCTGCTTCTTCTCACTGGTTCTTGCTATGTGGGGCCTTGCCGTCGTCTTCGTTGCCACAAGACCTCTGCTGAAACCTTTTAACCTAGGTAAGAATGAAACAGGCTCGACGTATATAGTGTGCACCGTCGTGGCTACTGCTATCAATGGAGGCTCTAAAGTATGAGGCCTTGTATGAATGTTGCAGTTGCTGTATGTGGTGATGCAGTGACCGAATTCAAGAAACCCAAGGAATACGTACTGCGCTTGCGTATGAGCTGAGCTGCGTGTACACCTCAGGTTGGAAGTTTACCTGCCTAAAGGCCCTGGTGTTTTTCATACAGTTGCTGGAGCTTGCTGCGGAAGCATTGCAACCTATCGCTCGCGCTACTGTTTCTGCTACAGACGGTGCTGCAGCAGCAGCAACAGCGGCAGCACAGAGAGTTTATGTCTTCACATTTCTCGAGCTCCTTGGATCCGCTGTCTGTGCAGTGATGGCTACCTGGGCATATAAGCCGGGAGACTTGCTGCGTGCACACCAGCGCCTGATGCTGCTGCGAAAGCAGCTTCCCCTTGGTGCAGCCCCAGCAATCGAAGGAAACGGCAGCTGCACCACCAACATCGTGAAGCAGAGCTTTACTACCGTGCCTTTCAGAAAGCTAATAGCGGCAGCTAGGAAATGCAGCTTCAGACGCAGCCGGCCGGCCCCAGCATAAAATAAAAGTGCCTTGATAGCCCTCAAAATGACAGTCATACCAGTGCCGTACAGCTGAGGTATTGAATGTACCAACTGGTGGCGTCTGCAGCGAAGAGAGCTGCAGAGGGAGCAAGTGCTGCCATCTGGCTGAACGTCTCTTAGTTGCAGTTTCGTCGGTTAAAAATGTTATATATATATATATATATATATATATATGTATATATGTATATATATATATATATATATATATATATATA
>NW_013573423.1:1658-1992 GCF_000499745.2 Eimeria mitis
ATTTCTGCGTGCTTCGTGAAAACCTCCAATGCAACAGACTATTTGTCTTAATTCAAAGGCGAGATGTTATTCGCAATAAACACGGAAACTTCCACTCAGTAGTTGACAACACTGACGGAGAAACGAATTCCCGCAGATCAGTATGAGCACTGCCTATACACTAGACGATGACTTTCCAGTTTCTCTCTGCTGCTCTTTTTATTCTCAATTTCACTCTCCACTTCGATGTATGCCGAGCATTCGGACAGCTGTAATGCATTAAACTGTCTGTTTTACTTCATAACTGCAAACGAAACGACGACTGTTGCTGCCACTGCTGCCTTTGCTGCAACAG
>NW_013573423.1:2092-4008 GCF_000499745.2 Eimeria mitis
CGCTGCTCTTTATATTCTCAATTTCACTCTCCACTTCAATGTATGCCGAGCATTCGGACAGCAGTAATATATTAAATTGTCTGTTTTACTTCATAACTGCAAACGAAACGACGACTGTTGCTGCCACTGCTGCCTTTGCTGCAACAGCTGCTAATAAGCTTACTGCCGCTATGGCAGCTTAGCTGCTGCGGCTGCACTCTAGTTATGTGCGTGTACAGCAATGAAGTGTATTCCCGACGGTCACCGGATTTCTCACATATCATACAGGCAGATGCATCATATATGCAGATGCATCTTTCGTTGCAAACGCCGCCGCCATAGTCTCTACAGTCCCTCCCGCCCGCGGCGCTTCTACCCATAGAACTGCAGCTCTAGGATGCTTTTATGTTCTCTGCTACATCAAGCGGGGCTATTAGCTAAAGTAACTGTGTGGCATGTTCAGCCCTAGGTGCAGCAACAAGTATCTGTTGTGCGGCTGGTGCCGGCACTGCTACTTCTACAGCAGCAACTGCTGTTGCTATTCTTCCTGCTGCTCTTGCAGCATACGATGCACCAAAACCAGGACCAATATAAAAGGCTGTCTTACCTATAGCACCTGCGTTTGTGACTGTAAAGGCTGCTGCTGCTGCAGCTGCTGCAGTTGCTGGAGTTTCTGTTGCTGCAACTGCTGCTGTTGCAGCTGTTGGAGATGATGCTGCAGCAAAGCTCCCTGCACCTGTTGTTTCTCACTGACATGGGCTAACTGCATATGTAGGAGTTGCTGTTGCTGTTGCTGCATGCGCTGGTGCTGAGTTTGTTGCAGTTGCTGTTCTTGAGCCCGTAGCAGCAAGTCTTGTTGCATTGCCACCTGTTGCTGCAGTTGCTCCACCATTGCCCGTTGCTGTTGCAACTGCAGTTGCTGCTGCTTGATTAACTCCTGCGGAGTCAGCAAAGAGCTGGCGTCTCCCAGTTGCTGCCGCAGGGGTGGCTGCAGCGTCTGCTGCAGAGGCTGAGGCAGCGGCTGTTGTAGTGGGTGCTGCAGCGGCTGCTGCAGTGGCTGCTGCAGCGGCTGCTGCAGTGGCTGCTGCAGCGGTTGCTGCAATGGCTGCTGCAGCGGCTGCTGCAGTGGTTGCTGCAGCGGCTGCTGCAGCGGTTGTAGTACCTGTTGTTGGGTCGTTTGCTGCAGGTGCTGTTGCAACGGCTGCTGCAGCAGCAGCAGTGCCGGATCCCCGCTAGGGTGTAGAAGCACCCGCGTGCCTAGATCTTGACCTGTGATGACTGTAGAGGCATCTACTACGGGAGTGTGAGTGAGAGAAGAGCCAGGAACTGCTGCAGCAATAGGGTGAACAGCAGCAGCAGACTCCGCCTCAGAAGCCGCTGCCGCAAGGGGAGAAGCCGCACCAGATACAGTAAGCGTTTCAGGACTGACTGCGATCGGCAGACTGCTTCCTGAGCCTGTCATCGTTAGGCTGATCTCTTGCTGTTGCTGTTGCTGCTGTTGCTGCTGTTGCTGTTGCTGCTGCTGCTGCTGCTGTTGCTCATGTTCCCACTGATGATCATCGTGCATCGGCCTTTTAGCCGCTGCTACATCGACGTGCTGGATGTCTGCATCGACGCTAGAAATATCGCTGTCTAACCACTGCATTTTGTGTGAATGCCCGCTTCTAGTGCTGCTGCTGCCACCGATGCTGCTGCTGCTGCTGCTGCTGCTGCTGCTGCTACTGCTGCTGGTGCTAAGAAGAAGCTGGTGTATCTCATCATCTTCATCTTCTTCATCGCTATCTTCGTCTTCATCGCTGTCTGCTTCCTCATATTCTACTCTCTTCCCGCTGGAACCAAAGCCTGTTTGTGATTCTATCACCACCCGTTCCTCCATTGCGTCTATCATTTCGTCTTTTGTTTCTATAAGTGATTCTTCTGCTGTTTCTTTATGATGG
>NW_013573424.1:0-3215 GCF_000499745.2 Eimeria mitis
TATATATATATATATATATTCAAAGAATCAGGACGTTTTAGTTGATCGTCCAGGGACGCCTGCTTTAGTTCCCTAGAATCGGCTTTTCTATTTACACCTGTAGTACGCGAGAGGAATGATGCAATGGCGAAATTGGTGCGTTCCTACTTGCCACTTGGATTCACAGAGCATCAGGTTTAGACACTTGTGCACTTCAAATTGGTTTTCCTGGGTGTGCTCTTCGCATTGAAGTTGACGGTTGGTTCCCTGATACCGATTTTGATGTCATGCCCACTTCTGACTATTCCGCTCTCTTCACGCTACTTAAGTATACATGACTGCCGCTATACAGCGGGATGCTCTGCGCGCGGAGACATAGATACATGCTCTACCTCAGTTATGGTTCGGTCATATCACTGCTCGTTCGGGCAGGCGTGCTGTTCATCATCACGCGCATACGCAACTGAAGTGGAACCCTTCGGTATATTAGTGTAGAGTCTTCCTTACGGTTCAACGCTGATAGCACTGCATCATATTCCTTTTTGCGCTTTATGCGTGGCATTTTTATGACCGACACGCGGTGACAAACACCCGAGTTTCCACTGCTTTGGGCTTCGCCTTACCCTCAGCTCCGTTGGCACAGGAGCCGTGAGCCGAAAGCAACAACAGTTCGAGCTCCGTTTATTCCAAGTAGACGTGGCGAACAGCTAGTGGAAGTGCGTTGCGAGACTCTCAATGGTGGCGTGGGGGAGCATGGAAGTCATGTTGGTGCGTTCGTGTAGCCCTCCCTGGTGCAGGCGGGGATGGTACGTTGGGCTCTGAGGAGGGCTTGCCCGGACCACGTCGGATCTGCAGTCCGACAGGGACGGCGGATTGCGTTGGCAAGGGTATTGGTCTGCCTTGGGAAGTACGTTAGTTCGCACTAGTCGGCATTGAGCGCTACTGCATTTGCCTACGAACTGTAAGGCGGCGGCTCTGAGTGACTATACGCTGATCTATGGCGGATTAGATGATTCCTTTGAAGATACTCCAAGGAGCGGGCCCTGGACTTTACGCTCTGTAGATCTTTGTCTTCCTCATTTGTCTTGCCTTAGCATGTTGTCATTGTAATGCCTTCACAGGGTATGCATTATCGACGGGGAAACAGTCTAGCAGGCTACATATGCAAGTGCTCTGAATTGGAGCAACCACTTTATTCCTGTGTTTCGTTCGGGAAGCAGTTGTGGATCAATTTGCATTGTGCAATACTTGGCTTTTGGTATGCATGCATCTATCTAATATTTAGGGATAGAGCACTGCTTGCACTGATATGCGTAGGGAAGGAAAGGAACTTGTTCGTTAACAGACCGAAGGCGCACTCGCGGCGTTAGTCTCTTAGGATCAATGTGACAGGTCGTTCCCTGCACCGCATTTGGTAATCTATTTTCTTTTTTCATGTGGACATAGACACGGCACCAGCGTCGATTTGCCTGCTGAACTGCAAGCAACTGTTGGGATGGCGTTGATGCCACTGAAGTGACTCTGGTTCCTAAAGTGATAACAGCGCAGTGCTCACGCAGCGCTCATATAGGTTGTCTCCACTATGGTAAACGTCCACGTCATACAACGCGGAGGGCTGAAAAGGGAAGCTTTCCTGTAGCAGCTACGCGAAGCTGCGCTCAGAGGAAGGAGGCAGTTTTGTTAGGGTCCCCCAGCAGTACGATTGGGACTGCTTCGGGTCCCCGGCCAAACTGCCTCCGGACTCTGAAACCAGCCTCGCGTAGTACATATGGATTTACGTAGTGAGAACAATACCACACTGTTTTAGAAGGGCGGTTTGCATATCTCGAAGCGAAAACGCCTTCGTGCAAACGATGCATTCTGGCTAAATAGTTGTGCCGAAAAGCGCGGGAGGAACATGCTCCGGTTTCAAAACTCCTAGTGGTGGCGCCGATCCACCACTAGGAGCTTTGACAGCATTACATACACCTACACCTACACGCACACGCATGACCACATTCGTCTCACGAGCGGCACAATTCACGATGCATCTGTGACGTTAGCTAGGGCGTCAACTGCCGCAGCGAACAGGGCTCCTTAATGTTAACGTGCATCTGTGTTGGGTTTGGAGAGCCGCAGCAGGCTCGCCGCAGGTTTTAGACGTGTGGTTGGGCAAATACGAGCGTAAAGAAGCGCGTCACGTGTGTCACTATAGGCCGCGAGTGGCACCGTCCTTGTGCAGCACCGGTTGCGTCACGAGCAGGATGTGGGTCGTGCACTTGAGGCGACGTGGGACGTCGCGGAGTACCTCGTGGGGTGGCTACCAGTATTGGTTGAGTACTTGGCGTATGTGTATTTGCGTGTATGGCTTGATGTTTGCGCGTGCCGAGTTTGGCAACGGGAGCAGCAAGCCAGGCTTCGGGTGCATGGCGCTAGAATTTTGGCATGTGTTGTCATACGACAACACATGGAGAAGCCGCGGCAGCGCCATTACCGTTGGGCTGCAACGGCAATGGGGCTGCCGCGGCTTCTCCGGCAGCACGATTGCGCTCGCGGTTCCGGAGCGATGTCGCGGGTCTAGGGCTGCGTTTTGTGTTGCCATGCCTATCGGCGTTGCTTCGTTTCCGTGCTAGTGTGCCTTTTTGCCAAACTGGTTAAGCGTCAGCACGTACCGCGTTGGGCGACAGAGGTCGTAGTCTCGGCTATGATTGCGTAGTTTTCGTGCTGCGTGGAGTTGCAGGACGGCCATGCTGCGCGTGTCGTGGAGGGGTGTGCAGGGCACGAGGTGTTGGAGCGAGCCGTTGCGGCAGCGGAGCGTAGCCTTTCGCTATGCCGGTAGGGGTAGACTGCCACTGGTGCTTCTGCGGTGCGCTGTTGGTTGCATCCAGTAGGGAGGCGGTGTAGGCAGGTGGTTGGGTGGGTGTTCGTAGGCAGCTTGGATAGAGCTGGCAAGTCCTGGCGTATCGGTGCTGTTTGCTCTGAATCCCTCGCCGTAGCACGCCGGACTGCTGAAGGTGGGGTTGCATGCATGCTGGGTATGCAGCGTTGCATCCGCTCTGCTAGAGGCTGTCAACCGGTTGTCAGACACACAAGGATGGCAGCAAAGCAGGCGCTCTGCATTCGGTGTCATAGGATGTGCGTTGCAACGGTATTGGTGCTGCCGCGGCTTCTCCGGCTGTACGATTATGCTCGCGGTTCCGGAGCGATGTCGCGGGTCTAGGGCTGCGTTTTGTGTTGCCATGCCTATCGGCGTTGCT
>NW_013573424.1:3315-4007 GCF_000499745.2 Eimeria mitis
CTGGTGCTGCCGCCGATTCTCCAGCGGCACGATTGCGCTCGCGGTTCCGGAGTGATGTCGCGGGCCTAGGGCTGCGTTTTGGTTTGCCACGCGTACGGGTGTTGGTTCGTTTCCGTGCTAGTGCGCCTTTTTGCCAAACTGGTTAGGCGTCGACACGTGTTGCGTTGGGCGACAGATGTCGTAGGCTCGGCTATGATTGCGTAGTTTTCATGCTGGGTGGAGTTGCAGGACGGTCATGCTGCGCGTGTCGTGGAGGGATGTGCAGGGCATGAGGTGTTGGAGCGAGGCGTTGCGGCAGCGGAGCGCAGCCTTTCGCTATGCCGGTAGGGGTAGACTGCCACTGGTACTGCTGCTTTGCGTTGTTGCTTGCATCCAGCAAGGAGGCGGTGTAGGCAGGTGGTTGGGTGGGTGCTCGTAGGCAGCTTGGATAGAGCGGGCAAGTCCTGGCGTATCGGTGCTGTTTGGTAGGAATCCGTCGGCGTAGCAAGCCGGACTGCTGAAGGTGGGTTTGCATGCATGCTGGGTATGCAGGGTTGCTGTAGCTCCGCTAGAGGCTGTTCACCGGTTGTCAGACACACAATGATGGCAGCAAAGCAGGCGCCTTGCATGTGGTGTCATAGGAAGTGCGTTGCAACGGTACTGGTGCTGCCGCGGCTTCTCCAGCGGCACGATTGCGCTCGCGGTTCCGGAGC
>NW_013573425.1:0-1805 GCF_000499745.2 Eimeria mitis
CGCAGGTCCCAGCAAAGGGCAGGCTGCTTGCAGAGCAAAAGCGATACCGGCAAGAAGAAAGGGAAGCTGGTGAACGGGGAATGGGAAAGCGTTCCGCACAAAAGGGGAGGCAGGCGAGAAAAACCGAAGAGTTTGGAGTAAAATAGATTAAAAGTCTGGATATGTTAAAGCAGAGAAAAAAGACGTACTTCCTGCTGCCGCAGAAGCACCGTGTCGCGAGTTAGGTTGGAGAGCACTAGCGATTCACTGATAATCGAACATATTTTGTTTAGTTATTAAAAATAGCCGGGGGAGGTGCATGTGCTGCGCCACTTGCAACGTCGCGTGTCGGTGTGATAAGATTAAATGCTGCAATGGGATCATCAGCAGACACCACATTAGCATACGCCTGACGAATGAGCTCTTTAATCGGTACCCGAAACTTACTGCGGCTCCTCTGTTTTGGGCGGTTCTCCATAGGTCGAACTAGCGCCGCCACGTCAGTATATATACTATTACTCCACCTTTTCTAGGAGGATGCGACTCTAATACGAGTAAGAGACTGTCCTTCGGCTTTTTTAGTTTAGGGAAAATACAGCGAATGTAGCGTTTAGATGTAAAGTGTGCAGCATGGAAAGGAGAGAACAGCAGTAACAATAGAGTGAGACGTTCATTACATTTGGGGGCCGTTACAAGAAGATCAAAACCCGATATTTCTTGTATTCAATGCTCGATCCGCAACTGCGGAAACTATTGAGCCGTTTTCCTACAGGAGGAACCAGAAACGGACACACAGATGCATCTACGAAACTGAAACACCTGAAGTGCGTGCGGACTAGAGACAGGTCCTAGGGGAGAAAGAAGACAACATAGAAAGATGTCTATCACTGATGGAGTATACTCCATCAGTGATATACATCTTTCCATGTTGTCTATATAGTCACGAAGATAAACTTGGATAAATCCTGTTGGCAAGCGGGCTAGAAGAATATCTCTATGGGGCCGACCTGGTGATATGGATGCGCCTCAAGGAAACAGTGGTGATGGCTCAGGAGAACTTAACAACGGACAGCTACTTCAGCAATCCTGCAGTCATGTCGCTTCGTGACCCTGGGGCCAAGGGAGGCGTGTGGACCCCATGCCCAGAGGGCTTCAGACCGGCTGCGGATTCCAGCGTTTCGTAGTAGAAGGAATCATTGTCCTAGTTCTTCAGGCGATGCCTTTGATCATGGAGAAGGACAATGTCACTACTCATACGTGAGATGAACCCTTCCGAGGCGGTGAGCACGAAGAACCGGACCGCCAGAGCATAGAGCTCTGGGCCGTATATGGGATACGGCCATATCAAGTTTACGAAAGGCGGGACAATGTTGTGCCTCCTTTTCGGGCCAGTGGCTTTGCGCAGCCTTGTTAGTTCATGAAGCGCTTGACTAGTAGACAGACCGTTAACTAACAGGATAAGAGTGCACCGTGCAGAAGGGCCAGGCGGTGCTCGCATCCTGAGTAGAACGAGAACGATTTTGGACTCATGGCAGAGTTCTACAGTGATTTCGCAGCTGCTCCCGGATCCACTGACTCATTGACGGGGCCTGATTTGTCAATAGAGTATGGCGTAGGGTAGCCGGCCAGTACGCAAGTAATACGGCCACACTGGCGTCAGCGAGAAGCGCACTCGCAACCCCTGTTGCGTCGAGATTCAACGGAAAGCAAACAAGGGGAATGGCGTTGACAACCCCACATATTTTGAGCTCCTTACTTGTGTATATACAGGAGTCACGCGATGCTCCAATTGTACTATAAACTTCTACGACGCATCGTCCCTCGCT
>NW_013573425.1:2007-4651 GCF_000499745.2 Eimeria mitis
TTTTCCACACCAGAGAATGTTACTTTACACTTTTTATTATTAAACTCGACATGAAATGCGTAGAACAAGATTATGCGCACACTTCCATGATGGTGCATCCTTCAGTACGAGGAAGATGGCAGAGTGCCAACGGTCCTCCGACAGACCAGCAAATCGAGGTATAGAGGCAGACACACATGATTCAAGGAGATGCATAGGCCATAAAACTCCTTTAGAGAATCATTTAATGTGAGAGGCATAATAGGCGAGTTTAAGCACGAAAAAATCTGCTCAACAGGTGTGTAAATGACTAGACAAAATACTAGTACGGGCGAATCGCTAGCGCTCTCCAACCTGATTGCTTCTGTTGCAACAGGAAGGTCTTTTTTCTCTGCTTTAACATATCCAGACTTTTAATCTATTTTACTCGAAACTCTTCGGTTTTTCTCGCCTGCCTCCCCTTTTGTGCGGAACGCTTTCTTATTCCCCGTTCTCCAGCTTCCCTTTCTTCTTGCCGGTATCGCTTTTGCTCTGCAAGCAGCCTGCCCTTTGCTGGGACCTGCGAACTGCAGCATGCCTTAATTCTGGATCTCATTACTCCACTTCCCCCGTTGATTCACCGACCGCGCCGGGAATTCGGTATAGCGAAGCGGGACCGATTAGGCGAAGGGCAACTGGAACATTATGGACACACAGGGTTCCCGGGGCCTCGCCTTGGTAAGGGACGGCTCAATGCTCCTGGAGGTGGCCGGGGAGTTCACTGTGCCCAATATCAGATCAAAGGAGGAGTTGCAGGAGGTGCTCCTGGCTAAGAACTACGTGTTGGATTTGCGGGGAACTGAGATACGGATGAGCGATTCAGTGAGGAGAGAGGTGTATCAGGCCTTAGGAGTCGTGGAGGAAGACGGGGTTGATTTGGTAAAGAGGTCAATTTTTCTTAATGGATCCATCGCCAACGCCCCGCCGGGGTCAAATGAACTTGTGCGTTGCTTTCTTCGTAGAGGCACGAGGGAGGAGCATTTCAGCCTGCTAAGGGAACTAGCGAAACGACGCAGAGCCGAGCTGGAGGGGGATGTTACAAAGAGAGGTGCAACGCGTCAGCAGCGAGCAACAGGTGGCAAGATTGCTCAGAAGCATGCTGACCGTCAGACGCAGAGCGCCGATCTAATTCGTGGCCAGAACGGAGCAGACTCGTCAGGAGGAGCAGCAGCAGATACACAAGGGGACGAAAAGGGGGAGATGAAGTCGAGCGGATCTATGGAGGGAGCAGGAGCTGTTGCTGGCAATGAAGGGAAGGGAAGTAACTATTTACAGCAGCCGTGCGATGAGCTAACCACCTTCCGTTCAGCAACGACAGCCTCCGAACTGGGGACGTTTCGATGAAGATCAGGAGGAGGGAATCTGAAGTAACCAACAGTTTTGTTTTCACACGTCGGCATATGACACACAGTCTTTAAAAAGTGTGTGAACTGCCAAGTTTGAACTAGCGGTTTGGAGGGAGATTTCCAACTCGTAATTTAATCAGTCGTCTACTATTGGAGGGCGTAGGCAAATGGCGAAATCTACATGGTGCTTAGTGGGTTCAGCAATGCTCCACCCAGCTAGTAACTTGAATCAGAGTGCTAATACTTACACATATACTTTACGACGAGTGGAAATTGCTTAAGGTCAAGGCAGTTAGGTGCACTATTAGTTTGCATTAGGACTCAGTCAGAGCTGCTTCAGGGCGCAATACCGTATTTAGTGTGGCGTGTGAGACGAGAGACACTTTTCTCTCCTTAGCTGCCACGTAGCCATCTTCGCATTCATTCTTAATCATCTGGAGGTGGAATTCTCTTTGAGTATATCGTACGCTTTCCACATGCACATCTGGTGCCTGTAAGTGTTGAATACTACACGTCCCAAGCTCTCCTCTCGGGAGCTTCGAGGGGACTGAGAAGGGTGAAGAAAAAGGTGCAGCCTTGCATGACGCGATTGTGTTGCTGTAGTTNGCTTCGAGGGGACTGAGAAGGGTGAAGAAAAAGGTGCAGCCTTGCATGACGCGATTGTGTTGCTGTAGTTACGTTCCTCAGTCTCAAGGTGACAGCCTTGGAACCTGTTGACGCCTATTTTCCCAGCGAAGCCAAATGTACCCGCTTCGGCAGTTGATGCGCTTGCCTGCGCTGCTGGTGGCAGGACGAGGCTAGTCGAGTTTGGAGTTGACACTCGAGTGACATTGTAGCTTTCACCTGGAACCGCTTGCGGTCCTGTCTGAGCAACTTAGCAGCGAGCACAGGAACTAACAGGTGATCAGCGCGGAGATTCCATGCAAACCGGCAGCTGGCAAAGTGTGGGTCAACTGTTCTTTTCAACCCTGGTGAAGTGGCCCTGACCGGCTTGGGTATTGCTGCTTCGATAGTTGTGCATACGCTGCTCGGCAATTCAGTTCCACTTTTCATGCACTGCCCCATGACAATGCTCTAGCTATATAGACTCCTGCTCTCGTTGCATCAGCACCGGAGGAATGCACATAACGCCTACCAACAACAGGCAGGCTGCGTGCCGAAGGGCAAGCAAGTAGGCGCACCCTACTGAATGACCACATGGACTCCTCTCCGCTTTGCGTTTGTACCTCACGCGGAAGGACCAGCAACCAAAGGCTTCATTGAGCTTGTCGCCCAATGCT
>NW_013573425.1:4751-6902 GCF_000499745.2 Eimeria mitis
CGCACATAACGCCTACCAACAACAGGCAGGCTGCGTGCCGAAGGGCAAGCAAGTCTGCGCACCCTACTGAATGACCACATGGACTCCTCTGCGCTTTGCGTTTGTACCTCACGCGGAAGGACCAGCAACCAAAGGCTTCATTGAGCTTGTCGCCCAATGCTGTTCCAAGTCAACGTGGACTGCGCGATGCCGTCATCACCTATGGATGATGTTGCGTTTTCTGCACCTACCCTCCACACAAACCCACACTCTCCTATACAAACGGAGCCTCACCAAAGATGATAGGAGCAATAATACTGCAAAACCGGTACACTTTCCAGCATGCATTTCCACCCAAGTCACGGCAGGGCTTGTACAGCACAGAATCAAAACGTCTACGACAAACTAATAGGTTTAGCGGAATGCCTGTCAACCCGAAAACTTCCATCTTCTCCCTGCTAAAGGCGAGCCCCAACCATGTTTACACAGTGTATTCTTCCATTATGATGCCCTTATGGTAAGCACAGATCGTCTGCTGCCTCAGGCTGCAAACCGTGAGAATAGCGACGGGTTTCGCAAATCTTGAAGCAAGAGTTTACGTTGGGCCTTTCTACTATTCATGATCCACAGAAAGCGAAGGACGGCAACAACCTGGACAGGGGAGAAACTCAGATTAGCAAGTGGCTACTGCTTGACATACATGCACAATCTTTCTCCCATAGTTTAAGCGTATTCGGAAGAATTGTTTCCCCCCGCCATAAGGCTGACACGGCTCCTCTCCATATATATATATATATATATATATATATATATATATATATATATATATATATATATATATATATGTATATGTATATGTATATATGTATCGCCAGGTTGTTTGGCGGGCGCAACAGCTTGTGTCAATGCCCATACGCGCCTAACTGTGTGCTGTAGGCTCTAGTGTGTGGTGGATGTCTTCGCGGAAGCAGCTGCACTCCAACATTATCACACAGGGGCAGGTGTCAGGCTGCATCCGTCATTAGTGCGGCCGGATGCACACCGGAACCTGACTAAATGACCGTCGGTGTCGTAATCAAAAACGTTGTGCTCACATATTCGCCTAGGTGGATCAGGGAACTTCAAGAAAGACAATCAGCAGGGATCCGTCGGACCAACAGCAGTAAACTCCAGGCCAGCCTCCTGTTCAACCATCTGAGTAAGCGTGAGTTATGTGTGCTTTCAAATGATGAGCAATTAAAAAATATGATGTTACAAAGGTTAGGATCCTTGCGCTTAGCGAGACGACGGCCTGCAACCAAGTACCGGACTTCAAAATATACGAGCAACCAAGTACGAGTAGCAGGGGTATGGAGGCCCCCGTCTCCATGATGGGGTGGGGGAGGTGGTTCCTCACCCGAATATGGCAAGTGCTAGCGGTCTACATGCTGCGGCTGCGCAAGACCTACCCATACTACACTCGACATACCGGGCGAAAACCGGGCATCAGCTAGATCCATGGCAAAAATGTCTGCGCCAGTCCGCACTAGGGCTACAAACACCAGCTATCGTGATGCATGGATCGGTTGGAGAATACGATCAACAGCATATCCATACAAGATGGTTGGAGAGCTTTATGGAGCTGAGACACCGAACTGCGCATTGCCATCCTTTCTGTAGAGACCGACGGCAACGTGCAATGAAATTAGAGCATAACGCACCGATCCCAATGCGTCTTCAACTTCAACAAGCGTTTTTGCACCCATAAGCCTGCGCCGAGCTTCCTCGTATACTCTTTTGGCGGATTCCAAGCATTTTTTATCGAAAATACGTTCGGGTAGTTCGTAGAGGGCGACGGCTTCAAAGGAATTATGTTGGCGTCCCGTGTCGGTCTCAAGCCACTCAATGAATTTGCTATCTACCAATAGTAGACGTGCCGCCTCCTTTGCCCTAATCAATTCGGTAAGATGGGTCATTTGCGTGTTCAAACATTCAAGAGCAGTTTCTGTGTCATCTGCTTGCGCTAACTTCTGCGCAGATTCTGCCGCTTGGTCCAGAGCGATCTGTACCCGGTACGCAACTTGTTTTATTTTCGTCAGCTGCTCCTCGTAGACAGCGTCTTGGAGCACGCGGCTGTATTCCAATTGGGATCCGCCGCCATTCAACCAACTGGAGATCCTCCGTTCTGCATCT
>NW_013573425.1:6940-16272 GCF_000499745.2 Eimeria mitis
CACTTCCTCTACCTTTTTGCAATACCGAGCCATATCTTCATTCGAGCTAGTCCTTACAACGTCACCGAGTTGTCTGCGCATTCCCGCTGCCAAAGCTTCCGCCTGTTCCAGCTGCCATTCCACATCCTGGAGTTCAGATGCTGCTTCAGATGATTCTCCTGCTCCTCTATTCTTTGAAACTCTTGCCGAATCAACGGATATCCGTAGCAGCTTCACTTTTCCCTCAAGGGGCAACAACACCTCCTCGATTTCCCTCAACACTTTTGCCCTGATGCCCTCCAAAATATGCTCCCTTAAAGTGCCTGCAGATGAATAGAGATATGAGCGAAAGTGGACGTTGTGCAGCAGGTACTCAATGTCGGGTGCAGCGCCAGTCAGCAAGTCTCCGTCTTCTTCTGTTCTAAATGCGTGGGTTGCCAAAAACTGGCAGACAAGAACTAGTTGCGTGTGCGCATCTTCAGCCGTCTGCTGGATCGACATTAACGTGTCTACCATGCGTAGCACGGTGTCCTCTGTTACGCGTTCGCCTTCGTCGAATAGTTCCTCCTTCAATGTAGTCTCGAGGTCCCCCATATCGGGAAAGCTTCCAAGAGCTTCATCTTCCTTCATAATTGCGCGAACTCGCTCGACGCCATAAAGATGCAACGTGCGAAGGGCTTCCAAAGCCTTCTCAACATGTAACTCTATTTCATCCGCGCTCTCCGGCTGACCTTGCGCTGGTCGTTTTTGCACGAGTGCCTCTTGAAAACGCTGTAACAGACTATCTGCCTGAGGCCTGCTGAGCAGTTTGGATAACCTCTCCGCGCTGGGGAGGAGCTCTCGCACTTTCTGTAGTCTCCTTTTTTGTGGTGTCGGCGCCTCTTCCAACGGTTGGCCTTCAGCTGGTGGGTGTGGTTCTTCTGGTTCTGTTTGAGCTTGCTCTTCGACGCTCCTTGGCTGAGGAGGAAGAACTTCCTCTACGGCTGGAGCGGAACCTTCTGCTACGGGACGAGGAAGCTGCTTCCCTTCTTCCATGGGGCCCCTTGCCAGAGCCACAATGCTCCGTCTACCAACCAAGCCGCCTAAGAGCAGTAATCCAACGGTTACAATCAATCCTGCCCGCAACCTTGATCTGCTCTTCGCTCGGCCAAATGGGTGCTCTATAGAGACCATAGGGAGTGCTTCTTCTTCTAAATTCTGTCCAACTGCTACAAAGCTGTCATGTGCCGCATCATCCCCCACCACCTGAGGATTCCTCCCTTCAGTAGGCCGCAGCGGCTCCAGCATCTTCCGTAGTCCCCACAATTTAGATCACAGACCAGGAGAAATCGACAGTCGGTGTCCTTGGATCCCCCAAAAGTCGGACGCTTGTGGGAAATACATACTCATTCGCAGTAATGCTTTAGTGGTGGCGATTCTGTAGATTATGAAGAAGACACCCATCTTAGGAACCTGGAGAGACTGAAGACTACGTCCCACCACAGGGACTCGGCGAACTGCGGTGTAGAAAAACGATACACGACGGCCGATTGCCACCCTCAGATTACCGAATATGTGCGTGTTGAGCTTTTTGTACTCTCTCATTGATTTCTGCTGATCAGCCACTGCTGCGAATCGTGGTTGCTGGCGGAGCCAACCGGCTTAGTGCAGAGGCTGTAATGCCCTGCGGCTCCGCAGGGTACCCCCGAGGCTCGTTAGAGGATCTTTTAATATAGGACTTCGTGTTTCTATTCTACGAATTTGCCTAACAAACTCTCATTGGAAGAACGGTTTTGTATGAAAGAGTTTGAGGACCATAGACACTTCGATAGGTCTTCGAGATTTTGCCCGTTCGGATGAGACAATCCAGTTACATGAGATTTGAGTCGAACCGGAATATGCCATAACCAGCCATACACAGCGTCATGAGAAACTCAAATTTAAGTCGTGCTTGAAATTCTGAGGGACTGGGTTCTTGTTTGTGGTATGCGCTGGCGACCGCTGGATGGGTCGATGCTGACGAGGGTCAGCAGTACCCTGCGGTATCAACGGTCACCTCCAGGTTTACTGCTGAAATTTTTGCACGGAGCTCCGGAATTTCGATTCTAAGAGTCATAAAGGGTAACTCCCTTTAAGGGAAACTAAATAACAGGAGAAATTGATTATCCCATTGTGGCAGGCACCGTTGTGCTATGGCAGACGAATGGAGACAAACGTCGATAAATGAAAGAAAACGAGCTAGTGAAACGTGAAATCGGAACACGAACGCCTAGGGAGAGTCAAACTTCAACTAGTTCCCGTGATTTATGAGAAACTCAGTTCCGGTTTGGGGTTGCGCTGACGGCCGCTGGACGAGCCCGAGGTTCCATTAGTTTCGCTAGAGAGGCGAAACCATTAATTCGATAGAACAGTAGATATTGAGTTCACTGATACACGTAAGCCAGTTAGTGACAGTCCGTTAGAGCGGATTACCGTACAGCACCCATTGGCGCGAACAACCCGCTGGGAAGGAACAGACAACAACCAGCCACAGTAGCATGCTCGGGCCGGCGACTAGCCCCTGGAGCATCAAGGGGGTTCCAACGGTTAGTCAACCCGACAAGATCCAGAACTCAGTTTCTCGCAATTTTGGATTGTCGCTGTCAATTCCAGCTAACCACGGAATTTGCTTCTTCTTGCGTACCCTATTTTCGTATTGAGTGTTGTGATTTACCTACAAGCGTAACTTGGGCGTGTCAGTACCTGAGGTAGCATGATCTGGCTTAAGTTAGCACAGGAACATTGGATAGACTGCATGTAAGCAAATACAAATGCTGCAGAAGTGTATACAGGGATAAAGCTTCCCTCAAGCTTCCTTATGATCACAGGTGGGGCTGGCTTGCATCTCCAGCTGCTGCAGCTCGTGTTAGGCAGCCTCCTCCCCGGCAAATACAGGCCCTGAGCTGAACGCCAAGGATGCTTGGACATAGGGGAGGGGGGTCAGCTGCTTTGGAGAAACACTTACCTCGAGTCTTTGGCTTCAATGCAGCTCGCTTTAGGCGTTGAATAAGGCCAGAAAGCACGCATTACACTTGGTAGCACCGCATAGTTCGTCGAAGCAGCTGCGATAGGCCAACTGGTTTTCAAATTCTAGCTGTTTCATCTCTACCCAATAGAGATTAATTATCATCTGCCCTCATATGGGGTGGCTTCGGACGGCCTGCAGCCTCGCCGAGTAGAAGCAAGTTCGATTTCAACACCCAAGCCTCGGGAAGAAGCACTTTCCCCAAAATCAATTCAGGAGGAGTGTCTTCGAGTATGTGGACCATTGCAATAGGGCGGGTGCAGTGATGCGGAGGCGTTGTACACCTCCACTTTCAAAATGCATCTGAGGACGTACAATTCCTACTGGCATCTTCTCTGCTGGAAAGGGATGANCTCAGGACATTTCAGCTCCATGCAGTCCATGCAAGCCTTGCAGGATGTTCTGTGATGCAGGTTTATTCCGAGGTCATACAGGTTTATTCCGACGTTAGAAAGGGCGCCGGATATGGTAGGAGTACGAAGACTTCAACAAGCGCAAATGCCGATAGATCGTTACATTGAGCAGTACCACTCATTGGTGAACAGAAGTTTGTCTGCTGAGACCAAACCTAAGTATCAACGGTTCATCGCAGGGCTGCCATCCCTTGAGAGAAAACTGGTAGGTGGCTGGGCCACGGAGCCGGAACGAATTGGAGACACTGTTGACTACCCTAGAGAAGAAGGGAGAAGGCAAACATGGGGACAGTTCCGAGCCAGAACCTACGGGTATTGGGACTGTGAATGCTAGGCCCTCTCGGAGCGGGATTAAAAGCAGCGGCGGGCAGCAAATAGCGAATCTAACCCACAGGACACCGGAAGGAGATATCCAACGGCGCGTCTGCTTCTTTTCCATAGACGTGGTCGCATGTTTCGAGATTGTCAGCTTATGAAAAGGGCTAAGGAACAAGTGAAGCCAAACCTCGAATGGAGGCGCCAGGTAACACACTAGGCAACCAGAGAAGCACCCAGATCCCCCAAACAACGTGCTGCGCACCGAGTGGGCTGACAGATATGACAGACGCACCCACAGATCAGCCTGGAGTTAACTGCGTGCGTATACAAGTTTGTATTATAGGCCAGTGTTGCTTGTTGCGATCCCGACCGCGTTATCCACGGCAGCCTCGCTACTGGATGCAGGCTGCTGGGCGGCAGCGACAGCAGCAGCTCTGGCACAGCTTTCTCTGCAACTCTCTTCTCTCGAATTATGCATTACTCCCTGTAAGCGATGCACAATCGGTCCCTGCTGTGCTTTCTTTCAGCTTTGCTCATGCTGCCTTCACCTCGCACCCGCCCACTCATGCCCCCCTGGAGGAACAGCTGGAAGAGCTGAGAATTCCCACCCTTTACCACTCTCGGCATTATGCTCATAACGTGAATTCGTTTTGCTGTAAACGAATATTCGCCCCGAAAGTGGAGCTACGATAGCGGCTTCCGGTTCCGCTGCAGCAGGAACAACAGCACCAGCCAGAGCAGCAGCAGCGTGGGCCTCTCCAGGCAGGCGCTTACACACAATCATTTTCGTTTCAGGCAGTTATGGACCCTTTGTAAGCGTTTTTGCAGCAGACCGTCTGCAGGGAACTATCGTCAGCATTCGGATCGCTGCATTGCCTTTGACGCTCTAGCGAGTGTAAAGCGTGCCGTCCGGCCTTATTCAAGGACAGAACCGAGCTGCAATGATGCCAGGGCTTTGATGTAAGAGCTTTTACAAAAGGAGCTGACCTCCCTTCCCTGTTCCCAGGCACCGTGCGCGTTCAGCTCCTGGCCTGGGGTAACGGAGAAGTGTGAGAAACTCACCTATGGCAAGCCAGCTAAGGTGGCCGTAGGGATCATAGGGCCCTTGGAACTGGAGAACACGCTCATCAGTAGGTGCATCAAAACAATGTCCGCAGCTGTGCGTCTTGCGCCCCCAACGACACGCAGACAAAAGCCAAACTGTGAGTTCCAGTGGGGATCTGAGTCCTCTCACAAGATGGGGTGTTGTGGAACAGTAATAATGGAGGTACTCCGGGCCAAGGAAGCTGATGATGCCTGGGCTGAGCCCTCAGTTCCTCTCATGTTATGCCGGGTTTCGTTCACGTTGATGAAGATGATCACGCTCAGATCTATTATACCAATTATTATTGACTCAATAATGGGCAGCTCCTCTGAAAGTCAACTGCAGGGCGCATCCGTCAATCCCCACTGCCGAGTATAACGCGCTGGCTGGCATAAGCTGAGCGACACCCTCAAGTAACTTCACTGCTGCTGCAGAAAAACAAACATCTCATCTGATTCGGCAAACAACAAAAGCCGACAAAGCTTAGAGAAAGAACAATCGCGCAACATAACACTAGCGGAGAAACTACTCTCCTCACCACTAGACCCGGCACTGCAGCTCCAGAGAATGGGAAAGGAGATGGCCTGGTAAGTTGCAACAGCTTTTGCACCAAGTTTCATGCCAGCGTCTGGTGTAGTCATAACAATACACCCCTTTTGTAAACAAAAGGGGTGTATTTCTAGTATACTCATTAAGCGCTTAGAAAACATTAATCTGTCCCCACATCCACTTCCACTGCTCAACCAATCCTCACTCCTGCTGCATGAGCAAGGTATTGTTGCAGTGAATGTAGGGAGTATTTACTACAGGAAGGATGCAGCCTAACTAGGGTTGCANCGGCATTGCATTCAATAAGGCCGGGAAGTGTAACTCTAGCTTTCCGGCCCTAATCAAGGACAGCAGCGGGATGCAATGAAGATAAATGCTTTAAGTAAGAGTTTTTCAAAAGCAGCTGATCTCCTCCCCTTGTCCCCAGCCATCCTGGGCGTTGAGCTCAGGGCTTCGAGTTGCGGGAGAGGAAGCAGGCTAACTGGAGTTGCCGTTCACCTCGCCGCGGCTGGCAGTACAACGCAGCATCGTTTGTGAACGCACGGAAGCTCCAACGAAGTTTCCTTTACTGCAGCATTTGCCTCTGTATACGCATATATAGCGTTTGAATTTGTTTGCAGGCAACATATCAAGGCTGAGCGAATGTTCCTGTGCTAACTGTAGGCTACAGAAGGCTCTCATTACACCATTACAACATTCTCCAACAGTATACTACGACGGGTTTACAAGCACAGCTGTTATCCATAGAAGTTGGGTCTATTAACCAGTAAGTATTCTTGTTTAATATCCATATATTAGTTTACTGCTAGCGCTGTTACTCGGCGAAGTTAAGCTTCTTCGTCAGTGCGAACTACACTACACGCGAGTTTAGCGTGAAGCTACTGTAACAGCCGTTTCTTTTCAAGTTTCCACTGTTTTATTCATTGAATTCCAAACCGACCACCAAGGAAGTGGAAAAATTATACACGACTGAACCAAAGCTAAGCAGACGAGCTTTGTTTAGGTCCGTCTGTCGGTCCCCAATCAGTCATGCAGCACTCACCACCGTCAGAGCGTGCATACACTCTACACACCTGGGTAATTCAGCATAGAGACTTGCGCGTCTATCCGTCTAGTTTTGAGTCAATCAACGTGGTACTGCTACTGTGGAATGTAAAACAAGGTGAGAAACCACACACCCGAGCACTTTCAAGAGGAAGGGGGTTGCTGGTAGCATCGTGCGCGATCGCAGCAGAACGCCAAACGGTATGACGCAGTATTCCTCGCGGCATGTTTACTTTTGGGGCAAGTTAATCCCGTGAATTTAAATGCAATTTAAGGCATACCAACGATTTAGGTGTCCAATAGACAAATGCACGCATAACCTTTCGCCCCTTTTGTCCCCATAATGATGGGAATCCGGAAGGACACCGACAGAGTTGTAGATTCTGCGGCAGACTTCCATCACCTTTTTGGCTCCCTAGATATTTTCTTTGATGCGAATTTTGCCCACAAACAGTGAGTGCCATTCCGGTTCCTGAACTGGGCGGTGGGGGAGGAGGCGCGGCGCAGTTACCCCACAGCTGCATTGGCAGGCGTCAGTGGATCAGTTTTTCAGTGTATCACGTCGGCCAGACAGTTTCTGTTTGGATGTGTAAATATGCAGTCTGCACTAGGGCCGTTACGTGCAACATTCAGTCCTCCTCCTTTACATCNTTTGGATGTGTAAATATGCAGTCTGCACTAGGGCCGTTACGTGCAACATTCAGTCCTCCTCCTTTACATCCTCAGTTGACTGCATTTGTGAGGTGTGTTGCGTTGGACCTCCTCGTCGTCAAAGTTGACTGCGTGTGTAAGTCATGTCACTTGCGTTTTCTGCCCTTCCGATTTGCAGCGTTACAACCGTGTGCTTCCGAGGACCGAAGGAAGCTGCCGTCTGCCTAAAGGCTCTGGTTGCTGAAGTACATAACCAACGTAATTCGTTGAGTTCTACTTCGCGCACATCTCTCCTAATTTGTACTCAACAAAAGCAAGGGGACGGTTCAGTAAATTGGATCGTTTGGGAAGAAAGTACAAACATACATAACGCTGTTCCGAGGATCGCGGTGTACGTGCAGTTTCAACTGAACACGGGCGACTTCGTGTTCGGGTTTTTGTTTCTTACGTCTGTGTTGCATAGATGCATGCGTACACGTGCACATCTATTTTTGCTCGTGCGTGGATCTCTACGTGAAATACGCACATACACCGAGCAGACAATCAGTACAAGGAGTCCACCAAATGACCATGACGTGTGCACACCCAAACATTTTCTGTATCGCAATGCAAGCATCTCCAAAATAACCCTTTGTGTATTTGATCGGCGTAAGGTACAGTTTACCGGTGCTTGTGTGCCGTTTAATGCGTTGGTGTAGGTTGGTAGAATCATCTGACCTGATAGAGTTGAGGAAAAAAGTTGCCTTCTACCTCCAGTGNGTTGGTGTAGGTTGGTAGAATCATCTGACCTGATAGAGTTGAGGAAAAAAGTTGCCTTCTACCTCCAGTGCCTCAACTTGATAGGAAAGCTAATCGACGAATTCGGCGGTGAAGTGGTTTGACGGGGCAGCTTCAGGTAGACAAGGACCCGCAAACAGGCAATAAGCAAAAGTGAGGCGCTGGTTAAACGCCGGAGAAGGAAACTACGCAGGAAGGCAAAATGGTTGCCGTAAGAAGGAAGAGCACTGAAAACGGGCTGTCCAACGAGACCTCTATTTCGGCGAAGAAACAAATGACGGAGACAATAACTCACCAAGATGAAGTCTGTGTCAATACCATCCGAGGTTTTGGCGCGGACGCTCCGGCTGTAAGCTTCTATCGATGCGAAACAACAGAAGCCACACAACTCGGTGGTGTGCTCTTATCTCTGCAGCAACAATTTTGGGCGTGGTAGAGAAATGCTTGTGCGCACACGAAGTAGTTACATTAATGTGTACTCGAAACCTCGCGCGTTGGCGGGTATAACAGTGTGCTTCTGCCTTATTTTCTCTCATCGTCGGCTTCATAGGTGTGTTTTGCTTGCTTGCAACCTGATTTGTGTATTGGTCTCTAGGCGGCGAAAAGTGGACACCCTGGGGCTCCTATCGGTTGTGCGCCTATGGCCCATTGTCTGTTTGGCCACGTAATGAAGTACTACGCGAAGGATCCAAGGTGGTTTAACAGGGATAGATTTGTCCTCTCCAATGGACACGCCTGTGTACTTCAGTACACGATGCTGCACCTTGCAGGTTCGCGTTAATTTGTTGCGGCTTGTGTAAACAGAGACTGAGTGCACGAAGGTGTCCGTATTTTACCTCCTGTTTGGATTATCTTCGTTAATATAAAAGCAGATAGAGTCCAGAAACAACCGTCTTCGCACCCTGTCTGTTGTTTTTTGTCCGTCCCCTTGGGACCACACGATTTCCTTGAGGATGAAGCGCCTTCTTGGTTCGCCACCTATTTTGAACTTCACGAACTGTGGCCTTCTGTCCTACATAATGCAGAATACATAAGTGATCCTTCAGTACCATATAGTTGCTTCTGCCCAACATTTTTTCCCAACAGCTCACGAAGAGCTACCTGTGCTTCCTTCAGGGTACGACCTCTCCATCAACGACATTAAGAAATTTCGAAAGCTCAACAGCAAAACACCAGGCCACCCTGAGGTTGGACACGCGCCGGGGATTGAAGTGACCACTGGTGCGTGCTGTGCCCGTAAACTCGTCGGCTGCAGTTTCTCCGTGTTGCGCGACTGTGTCTTCCAGTCGCTGTTCGTTCTTGTGTAGCTTTCCCCAGCCAATGCATCTGCTTTGTTCTTGTCTTTCCTGGCTATCTCTTCCTGTGTTTACCGCGGAGTGCTTTCCTATTTCTGTGTTCGCTATGCCGTTTCGATAAATGCACATATGTCCCTTCTTCCGTTTCCGCGTGTCGTTTTTTCGGTGGATATGCCCGA
>NW_013573425.1:16314-18219 GCF_000499745.2 Eimeria mitis
TGCTTTCAGGGCCTCTCGGCCAGGGCATTTCCAACTGCGTAGGCTTGGCAATTGGCGCTCATCATCTCGCTGCGAAGTATAACAAGCCGAATTTCTGTATATTCAATAACTTCATCTACTGCATCTGCGGCGACGGATGCTTACAAGAAGGTCAGACGAGCTATGAGATATGGAATTGTTCCTCCTGTGTTGGGCATTTAGGTTTTTGCCTTGGGCTGTTGTCCTGGTGCATTGCAGAGCAATTTAGCGTAGCCAGTGGGACAGTAAATGCAAGTTAGTGTGTTCAGCGATGACATTGGAGTATTTTACGCCTAGTGTTTTGTGCTTCCTACATAGGTGTTTCCAGCGAGGCCTGCTCATTGGCCGGCCACTTGGGTTTGGGCCGTTTGATTGTTTTGTACGATTCCAACAATGTGACGATAGATGGTGACACATCGCTGAGTTTCACGGAGAATGTTATCCAGAGGTTCAACGCATATGGATGGCACACGCAGACCGTCAAGGACGGAGATAAAGATCTTAGCGCCATCCTACAGGTGGGGCAAGGCAGGAGTAAATTTAGAGGGTTAGAGAGGAATCCAGAGAGCAGAGCCCTGAGTGTTGTTAGTGACTTATTCTCTGCTAGACAGAGCGTGGCAAGGAAGAAGAGACGCAAGGAGGTAGCAGCGGAGAGTTAATTTGGTTTGAACTTCTGTTCATCTCTTGCTTGTACATTGAAGCCGACTTCTCATTCCACCACGACAGGTCTGGCCGTTGGTAATTAACTCGTCACCAGATGCCCGAAGTGCGGTCTGCGCTTGCTTTGTGCTTAGGCCATCAAAAAGGCGAAGGCTGTAACGGACAAGCCTTCTCTCATCGAAATAAAAACAACAATTGGATGGGGGAGTCAGAACGAAGGGACTGAGAAGGTGCATGGAGCCCCTTTGAGTGCCGACGATATCAAGCAGCTCAAGGTGAAGCTGGGTCTTAATCCAGACGAGAGCTTTCAAGTACCAGAAGAAACAAGGAAGGTAGGGAGAAGCTAAAAGGGGTGGTGTAGGCTTCGGGGGCTCCCACCGTTTACAGCAAGTCAGCTGTTGCACTTTCTCGTAATACAGGCGCTGATATTTTCAGCACCATATATAGTATAGTTGTACCACTGTTAGGTGTTTCTATGTAATTCAGTTCTATGCCGATGTTGCCGCCCGCAACAAAGCTGAATACGAAGCGTGGCAGTCTCTCTTCACCAAATATGGGGAGAGTTATCCTGATGAAAAGCGAGAAATAGAGAGAATGTTCGGCAGAGAAATAAACGAGAAAGTGGANGGGAGAGTTATCCTGATGAAAAGCGAGAAATAGAGAGAATGTTCGGCAGAGAAATAAACGAGAAAGTGGAGGCCGCTTTGCATGATATGGCAAAGGCAGCGGCAGGCACCCCAGCCTCTACACGAGTTCTCTCGGGGAAGGCGCTTAATGCGATTAAGGACTTCATGCCAGAGCTTGTAGGTGGTCGGTTGCAAGTTTTTAACGCTAAAAAACAGCAACCAGGCGTTTGTCTGTATGACTTGTTCGCTTTTTGGTGAAGACGGCGGTGTGGCCCGCCTGATGCAGCTTCTCCGTCGCGCCTTCGCTTCGTGGGCCGCCGTAAGCACATGTATGTATCGTGATCTGTCGCATCTTCCCCTGTGCCTTCTGGCTTTTGCTCGCAGATCGGTGGTAGTGCGGACCTAACGACGTCAAACGAGACACGGCTAAAGGGCGAGACCCCGTTCAAGGTCGGCTCCTACGCTGAGCGCTACATCCACTTTGGGGTGAGAGAGCATGGAATGGCTGCCATTTGCAACGGGCTGAGCGCTTATGGATGTTTCCGTCCTTTCGGGGCTACGTTCCTGAACTTCGTTACTTATGCTTGGGGAGCGGTGCGGC
>NW_013573426.1:1524-1927 GCF_000499745.2 Eimeria mitis
TTTACTTTTTTTCTTTTTTATTTTGTTTTGTTTTGTTTTGTTTTATTTTATTTTGTTTTGTTTTATTTTGTTTTATTTTATTTTATTTTGCTTTATTTTATTTTATTTTTTTTTCTATTTTACTTTGTTTTGCCTTATTTTATTTTGTTTTATTGTACTATTTATTTGTGTTTGTGTTTGTATATATATATATTTTATAATTATATATTTTTATTTTATTAATATTATATTTATATTAAAAAAGTTTTAATATTTTCTGCTGCTTCTCGTCTGTATGTATGCATTCATATTATATTATTATAGTGTTTTGTATTATTAAAATAATATTATAATTGTTATTAATATATATATATATATATATATATATATATATATATATATATATATATATATATATATATAT
>NW_013573426.1:2384-2946 GCF_000499745.2 Eimeria mitis
TTGTTTATATAGATAAATAAATAGAATATTTAATATTCAGTTTGTTGATAGTTGTTTTTGTCTTTTTTTGTTTTCTTTTGGGCGGGGCTGGTGATGAAAACTGTTGTTTTTTATTTTTTATTTTTTTATTTTTATTTTAATTTTTTTTATTTTTTTTATTTTTTTTGTTTTGTTTGTCTTTATTTTTGTTTTATTATAATTTATAGACGTTACTTATTTTTTATTTATTTATATGTTTTATTTATTTTATTTATTCTATTTTATTTATTTATTTTATTTATCGCTTTTTTATCTATTTTTTATTTGCTTAATTTATATTAATTGTTGCCTTATGATATATTTCTTTTTGTTTTTTTTTTTGTTTATATTTAGTTTATATATATTATTTATTTATTTTTTTTTATTTTTTTTGTTTATTGTTATTAAAATATTATAAATATTATTATTATATTTATTATATTATAAATATAAAAATAAATTATTTTATTTTATTATATATACATATATATACATATATATATATATATATATATATATATATATATATATATATATATATATA
>NW_013573426.1:2999-4007 GCF_000499745.2 Eimeria mitis
GTGTCATCTGCCTCTTCTTCACACTTCTCTCTTTTTCTTTTGTTTGTGTTTTTTTTTTTCTTTTTCTTCTGTCTCCTTCTTTCTCTCTCTCTTTTATTCTGTCTCCTCTTCTGTCTCCTATATGCTAGTCTTTCTCTCCTTTTGTCTCTTCTTCTATCTCCTCTTTTGCCTCTGTTTGTCTCTCAACTTTTTTTGTTTTTTTTTCTGTTTCTTTTTCTATCTCTTACTCTCTCTCTTTCTTATTCTTTAATATGTCTCTTTGTCTGTCTCTCTTTCTGTCTCCTCTTTTGCTTCTCCTTTTTATCTCTCCTCTTCTTCTGTTTCTTCTTCTGTCTCTTCCTTTGTCTCATATTCTTGCATCTGCTTCATCTGCTGCTGCTTCATCTGCTGCTGCTTCTTCTTCTGCTGCTGTCGTGTCTGCTGCTGCTGCTTCATCTGCTGCTGCTGTTGTGTCTGCTGCTGCTGCTTCATCGGCTGCTGCTGCTTCATCGGCTGCTGCTGATTCATCTGCTGCTGATGCATCTGCTGCTGCTGCTTTATCTGCTGCTTCTTCATCTGCTGCTGCTTCATCTGCGGCTGCTCCATCAGCTGTTGCTGCTGTATGTACTGATGCTGCTGCATCTACTGCGGTTGCATCTACTGCTGCTACATCTGCTGCTGCTGTTCCATCTATTGCCCTTGCATCTGCTGCTGCTTTTCCATATACTGCTGCTGCATCTGCTGCTGCTGCTCCATCTACTGCTGCTGCATCTGCTGCTGCTCTTTCATCTGCTGCTGCTGCTTCATCTGCTGCTGCTGCATCTACTGCTGGTGCAACTGCTGCTGGTATTCCATCAACTGCTGGTGCATCTGTTGCTGCTGCTGCACCTGGCGTGTGTGCTTGTGTATCTGCTGCTGCTGCTGCTGCTGTTGTTCAGGGGCGTTTCAGCCGGAGACGCTAGAGGCGCTGCTGCCTTCACGCACTCTGCTGCTGCCGCGGTGCTGGGTCCCCCGCATTTCTTTTGGCTG
>NW_013573427.1:0-1566 GCF_000499745.2 Eimeria mitis
GCCCGGGCGGCGATGTTCTTTGAAATCCGCAAGTTGTAGGTTAGTTTATTTGTTTCCTCCGGAAGCCTGGGAATTTGTACAAATAATGATGCAAGGTGCAAGAGTACTCCAGTTCTAGCTGCGGTAGGGTTGCAACGCGAGCTTCCAGGCGGATGATGCGCAGCAGAGGCTGACGAACACTAAGCTTCGCGTGCACCTCCCAGCGTCTTGAGACAGCGTCGACGGCAGTGCAGCCTGCATATAGGGAGTAGCTGCGCAGCTTAGTAGTATACGAGGGAACATTGCGCACAAGTCCTAGGAGGAATAGCCAATAAAAGCAGTGGCCTTCTTGCCTATCTGGAAACGAGAAATGGCAAACTTTCTAGCCCATTCATCCAGCTTTGTCGATTCGGCCGTGCATCAATTGCTTTCCATCCACAGCCTGCAGAAGGAGTCCATCATACAGATGCTTTCACAGCCTTCACGTCAGCGCATTCACGAGAAGTGTTTTTGCAGACTTGCGACACAGCATGAACAGAAGCATAGCCTGTTAGTGGAGCCTGATTCAATTCCCTCCATCGGCGGCCATGCCTTCTCTGCAGCCGTTTTGGTTGCCGTCAATAAACTCTCCTGGGCCTGCCAGCACCTCCATGTAGCTGGCGCTGATATGGAGCGACCGCAAGTCCTTTTACAAATGCATACTACCAAGGTAAACGCGGCTTTCCTGTCCACCAGTCAAATAAGTCCTGCCGACTGCACAAAGAACGCCCTAGGGAAATTCTCGTGCTTCACGCAAGAAGGCTGAAATCTCCTTCTAGGAAGCAAACTCCCGGACAGGCAAGCGAATCACACGAGCACGGCAACCAGAGATGGCGAACAATGCAGGAGCTTCTCAGACTCATAGGGGCTGCAAAGATATGGTTTGGCTCCACTACCACCCAGCGCACGCTTGACAGTCTCCTGCTTGGGACACCCATCTGCTGGCTACCCAAGGTTAAAATTCCTTTCCGGCCCGTTTGCCCGTATCGCGTGTCCTGCACTCACGCTGAAATGGTCATAACAGCTACAGTCTTATGTTCTTAGTGCCTTTGGTGCTCTAGACCATTGGCTCGCAAACGCTTGCAACTAATCCATGTAGAACTTGCGCAAAAAAAGCAGAACGCCCGAGGCTCATGTCATCCCGTGCACCGAGCGCTCCTGTGCACTAACTTCTGCTCTCCTGCTTTTCTGCCGCAGTCTGCCCTCTATGGGGGCTCCAGGCTAGGTCGGCGATGTCACCACCTGCCGGCACAGACTGAAGCTCTGCCTTTGCAAGTGCCGTGCAGGTCCGGAATCCTTCTTTGCTTGTTGACGCTGTCGAACACTCCGTGGAAACGCGTCACCTCTTCCCACCTCTGCTTGCAGTGCCCCTGCAGCGTCAGCAAAAGCGGAGCAACGCATGTTTCGATTTCTCTTCTGGGAAGGTGGGCAATTCCGTTCCGCTGGCAATGTATCTAGCAAGGCTTGCTTCACACGGTCTTCATGTAAAGTCTGACCGTCTTCGTCTAAAGAGGGGAGCACAGTTTGTGGCGTACCAGCGCAACACAT
>NW_013573427.1:1609-3917 GCF_000499745.2 Eimeria mitis
CCTACCATCACTTCCATACCACGAGTAGTAAATCGTCTACCATTTCTGCCGTCTTTCTGCTCGGAATAGAGCTCGATTATGCCGATCTTCCTTGCATAATCAGTTGCGTCAAAGTCCCTGACGTACCTTTCGCTACCGGCTGAGTGCGGGCAGATTGAGTAGCGAAACGCAACCTGGCTGTGCATTTGCTTCTCGCTGAATTTTGCCGAGTTTCTCTCACTCCATGCGTCACTCGCCAGCGGCGTGCGTCCTCACTGCAGCTTCATTTGTTGTTCTCGCGGACTGTGCTGCGTTGTGGAAATTCTGCACAGCATTTGCCTGCAACTAGTCTTCGCATCGACTACGACCCAGCACCTACTCGCGCAAAATGATTGAATTCTTACATAGCTTCGATCCGCTGGCCCTCTTGGCTTAAGGCCCGCTTTGCCTTCTCAGGCTTTTCTCTGATTTCGTCCCACGCTGAGCTTGTTCCCCTACTGAACCGCGCCCTTTTGCTCCTTCCGTTTAGGGCTCGTTGCTACACAATTGCGACGCAGATTTCCCTTGCAGTGTAGCTAGTATAAGCAGCATCCTCTTCTCTGGGAGCGTGCAGGCAACAGTTTGGACGAGTGGTGTTGCATACCAACTATCGCCGACGAGCAGGCTAAGCACGCCTGGCCGTCCGTCCCCGTGCTATGCTGGACATTCTTGCACTCGATATTGAGTTCAATGCTTAGCAGGTGCAGTACTGCAGGAGGAATCTTTGCTTGCTAATGGCCTTTCTGTTCTCCTTCTCGGAAGTCGCATGGGGCCACCAGGCCTTTCAATCTTGACCCACTGTGATGAGAGACATTAGACTGTCCGGGCTTACGAACTCCTCAGCCGAAGATGATTTTGTGCGACGGTCTGCTTAGCATTGCTACTCGCATTTTCACTAGTCGGCAGGTGGGCTAATGGCGGCCATCTACGTCTTAACAGTTTTCTGTGGTCTTAGTGTTTACATCAACCGAGGAGTTGAACAGGCTTATCTGTGATGTTGCCTTGCACCAGAAGTTGCTGCATTGTGTGCTGCAACTAATGGCAGCCAGTCTTCACTCCTCTCCATCCCCAGGCTGGTCTCTTGCCCCGCTGTGGCATTGACACCTGGCGACTGAAGGGGTCGCTTGCTCCATTTTGCAGAACTGATATCCTAGATCATCTGATTGTATTGCAGCTTACGACTGTCCTCGGCTAGTATCGAGAAATTCTGGTGCATTTCGTGCTCGTAACGGCAAGGCAAACGGCACGCTCTTGTCACAGCTGCAGAGGAAGGCGACCCCCCAGCTTTTGTCTTTGTGGAACCAGTAGCCCGCGGAAAAACGAGAAAAAGGCTATAGTAGAGATGCCTGTGGAAGGCTGTTGGCGCTTGTAGAGAGCCGCGCACTGCGCTTCTCAAGTGAAGGTGGAGGTTAATAGGCTGAGGAATCCCGAAAGAGCATGGTTCAAAAGAGGTGGTTTCTCAACGGATAAAATTGAAGGCGAAGTGCAACACCGAAATGGCCCATAGGCAGTGGGCACTGATGCCGTTTCATTTTTGCCCACAGTCAACAGGCACTACAAAAAAAAATCTGCCATGTCACTGCCTGGAAAAAGTGGTGTTGCGGTAAAAGTTGCCAGTGGTCGTCGTCTCCCCCAACGCACCAGTGGGAAGCAGACACCTGAAACATCTATACTTTTCTCCTACTGATATCCCCACTTCCGGGAGATATTTTCATTATTTAACACCATAGGTAATATTAGCTGGGTTTGTTAGAGCAGCTCAAGCCAGCACTGGTAAGGGCGCCGCATGGGGTGGGCCAAGAATTGATCCTCAAAGCCCTCCCTGGCGCCACAGTGGATGGACCTGTTGTTATCTCTGTCAAGAGCATGGGAACTTTTTGTTTTATGAAACTTCCACGGTTTACAGAGTTACATAATTCGGCAAATATATTTACCTCCCTAAAGTTCCCGATTACTTCATTCGATAGGAGAACCCTTCACATCGATGCGACCGTGTCTTTGCGGACATTAAACGATCAGGATTTTCAGGAGACACAGAATTAGTCTCTGCCTTTGAAAAAAGCGAGAGAATTGGAGGGCATTTCAATGATGTCTACTTCGTTCGCTGGCCAGGAAACTTGGAGTCGAGTGGCCCATCAGACGCAACCAATTCGTCCTTCACGGTCACGGCGTCAGAAGGTGCCGCTCCGTACCTTCCTGGCTACGGTAATTTCCCTTGTGACAGCATTTGTATGGTTTTCCATGTGCAAGACTCTGTTTAACAGAGACCAGCGATCAGGAGTGACACGCC
>NW_013573428.1:0-1026 GCF_000499745.2 Eimeria mitis
CAGCAGCAGCAGCAGCAGCAGCAGCAGCAGCAGCAGCAGCAGCAGATGGTTAGCTGTGCCAGTGAAGCAGACGCACGCCATGATGAGGTATATAGGCAGCTGCTGAGCAACGGCTGCAGGCAAACAGCAGCAGCAGCAGCAGAAGCAGCAGCAGCATCTGTCCCGGCTCTTACCCAGCAGCAGCAGCAGCAGCAGCAACGGCTGCTGCTGCAGCAGCAGCAGCAGCAGCAGCAGCAGTCTTTGGTCATCGAAGGGACCTTCACTGCTAGCTGCTGCCCCTCACCAGCAGGCAGCAGCCCGAGGAGCCCTCTTTCTATAAACAAAGCAGCAGCAGCAGCAGCAGCAGCAGCAGCAGCAGCAACAGCAGCAACAGCAGCAGCAGCATCTGCTGGAGCAGCGCAAAAGTCGAAGCTGCAGCAGCAGCAGCAGCAGCAACAGCAGCAGCAACGCCAGTGGCAGCAGCAGCTAGCACACGAAACGGAAAGGCTGTCTCCTAGACCCCCAGCAGCAGCAGCAGCAGCAACAAAAGCGCAGCAGCAGCAGCAGCAGCAGCAGCAGCAGATAGATACACCTCTCTCTACTTGCTCTCGCCAGCTAGTTCTGGATTCCGTGCTGCGGCAGCAGCAGCAGCAGCAGCAGCAGCAGCTAGAGCAGCAGCGCAACCAGCAGCTGCTGCAGCAGCAGCAACAGAAGCTAGAAGAAATCCAAAAGCAGCAGCAGCAGCAGCAGCAGCAGCAGCAGCAGCTAGCAGCAAATGCATGCTCAAGGCCGCCGGGCCCCGCCTCTCTTCTCTTAGCAGAATGCAGGCCCCCCCTGCGGCAGCAGCAGCAGCAGCAGCAGCAGCAGCAGCGGTATTTCCAGCATCAGCAGCAGCACCAGCTCTGCCCTACGTACTGCTCTTACCCGCTGCCGCAGCAGCAGCTGCTGCCGCAGCCGCAGCAGCAGCTGCAGCAGCAGCAGCAGCAGCAGCAACCAATGATGAAAGACAATGCCCCTTTTTTAGCTGCAGCAGCACCAACAGCAGCA
>NW_013573428.1:1126-2508 GCF_000499745.2 Eimeria mitis
AGCAACCAATGATGAAAGACAATGCCCCTTTTTTAGCTGCAGCAGCACCAACAGCAGCAGCAGCAGCAACAGCAGCAGCAGCAGCAGCAGCAGCAGCAGATCCCAATCTTCGCCAGCTTCCCCTTCTTGCAGGCGGGACTCTGCTGCAGCAGCAGCAGCAGCAGCAGCAGCAGCAGCAGCAGCAGCAGCAGCAATTATTGCTTCAGCTGCAGCAGCAACAGCAGCAGCAGCAGCAGCCTTTTTTTGTTCAGCAGCAAATGCTGCTGCAGCAGCGTAACATACCAATGCTGGGTCGAAGCAGCAGCAGCAGCAACATCATCAACAGCAGCAGCAACAGCAACAGCAGCAGCAGCAGCAGCAGCAGCAGCAGCAGCAGCATGAACCTTGATGCCCAAGCTTATATGCTGAGGGTTTATTTGTTAGATTGCAGCAACAAAATAGAAATAATAAGGAGAGCCATTCTCTCGGAGTTATTGAGAGATGCTTTTAGCTGCTGGGTTATACACACCAAGTAGGGTTTAGGGTTTAGGGTTTACAAGGGTTTAGGGTTTAGAAGGGTTTAGGGTTTAGGGTTTAGGGTTTAGAAGGGTTTAGGGTTTAGGAGTAAGAGGAGCCAAAGATAAAACCCTCAACAGATTCGCACGTATCATATTCTAGGGTTTAGGGTTTACAAGGGTTTAGAAGGGTTTACAAGGGTTTACAAGGGTTTACAAGGGTTTACAAGGGTTTACAAGGGTTTACAAGGGTTTAGGGTTTTGTTTCAGGTTTCCGCGGGTTAAGGGTTTATGGGATAAGAAGGTTTTAAGAGAGCAGCAGCAGCTGCAGCGGCTGCAGCAGAAAGCAGAAGAGGCGCAGCAAAACCACTCTGCTGATGCAGCACAAACCGTAAACCCTAAACCCTAAACCCTAAACCCTAAAAAATAGACAATCATTATCATCATCTGTACCAGCAGCAAAAAGACGAAATCTATATATTTTTTTTCCCTTTAAAGTCTAGGGTTTAGGGTTTAAATAAAATTCTTTACAAGGGTTTAGGGTTTAGGGTTTACAAGGGTTTAGGGTTTACAAGGGTTTAGGGTTTAGGGTTTGCGTGCAGGCTGTAACAGAGGGGAGAGTGGGGGCCCCGCTGCCGAGCCTAGAGGAGATAGAGGAAACACAGCTGCAGCTGCATCACCAAGCGCATCGATTGAGGGTTTATAAAACACGCAGAGCTGTGAGATGAGGGTTTAGGGTTTAGGGTTTAGGGTTTACAAGGGTTTAGGGTTTACAAGGGTTTAGGGTTTACTAGGGTTTAGGGTTTAGAAGGGTTTAGAAGGGTTTAGGGTTTAGAAGGGTTTAGGGGGTTGATGAAACGAGCGGAACAGGTTGATGCTGCTCTATAT
>NW_013573428.1:2608-4096 GCF_000499745.2 Eimeria mitis
CAAGGGTTTAGGGTTTACAAGGGTTTAGAAGGGTTTAGGGTTTAGAAGGGTTTAGGGTTTACAAGGGTTTAGGGTTTAGAAGGGTTTAGGGGGTTGATGAAACGAGCGGAACAGGTTGATGCTGCTCTATATGCTGCTGGTGCTGCTGATGCTGTACATGCTGCTGCTGTTGCTGCTGCTGCTGCTGCTGTTGCTGCTGCTGCTGCTGCTGCGGCTGCTTCTGCTGCTGTTTGATACATACCCTCATGGATTTATTTCGTTTCCTGTCTGCTCCTTCTCTTCTCCTCCTCCTTCTGCTGCTTCTGCTGCTGCTGCTGCTGCTGCTGTTGCTGCTGCTGCTGCTGCTGCTGCTGCTGCTGCAGGCAGCTCTCGGGGGTTTAATACTGCAGCAGCTGCTGCGGCGGCTAGCAGCAAAGCAGCAGCAAGCAGCAGTTATTCGTCTCCGCTCTGGGGGGCCCTCAGAAGGCCAGCTCCTCAATCTTGCGGTACAAACCTTCCCCAAGTAAGCTGCTGCTGCAGCAGCAGCAGCAGCAGCAGCAGCAGCTGCAGCAGCAGCAGCAGCAGGAGTTGTAGTAGTAGGAGTAGGACTAGTGGTAGTAGTAGTAATAGGAGTCGCAGCAGCAGCAGCAGCAGCAGCAGCAGTAGCAGTAGCAGCAGTAGCAGGAGGAGTAGTAGGAGGAACAGTGACAGCAGCAGCAGCAGCAGCAGCAGAAGCAGCAGCAGCAACAGCAGCAGCAGCAGCAGCAGTATAGTAGTGGTGGTAGCAGCAGCAGCAGCAGCGACAGCAGCAGCAAGAGCAGCAGCAACAGCAGCACCGACAGCAGCAGCACGAATTGCCTATAATGCTTCACCTAGATAAATATTTTGAATATCCTACTCCTGCTGCTGCTGTTGCTGCTGTTGCTGCTGCTGCTGCTGCTGCTGCTGCTGTTGCTTCTGCTGCTGTCGTTGCTGCTGCTCCTTTTCTTATGCCTATTCGTCCTGCTGCTGCTGCTGCTGCTACTACTACCCCCCGTCCTGCTGCTGCTGCTGCTTCTGCTCCCCCTCCTGCTGCTGCTGCTGCTGCTGCTGCTACTGCTCCCCCTCCTGCTAATATTGCTGCTGCTCCCCCTGCTGCTGCTGCTGCCGCTGCTGCTGCTGCTGCTGCTGCTGCAGGTTGCTGCCTGGTTCGTGGCGTGAGTTAGATGTAAAGGAGCAATCGCAGCTGCTGCAGCAGAAATATAAATTTATTTTGTCTCCCACAAAAACTTTTTTTTTGAGCTGCAGCAGCTTGCTGCTGCTGCATCGCTTTGCTGTTGCATGCAGCAGCTACAGAGTTGCTGCTAAAGAATTCAAAAACAGAAACTTGTACGCAAAAAAAAAAAACATAAACCCTCGTAAACCCTAAACCCTCGTAAACCCTAAACCCTCATAAACACTAAACCCTCAAAAACAATAAACCCTTAGAAACAATAAACCCTTAAAAACCATAAACCCTTAACACAATAA
>NW_013573429.1:0-238 GCF_000499745.2 Eimeria mitis
TTTCGCCCGTTCCATGTGCGTCTCGTAGGTCCCCATCCCCCATAATTAACAGGGTTCACAACCACGGCTCAACATGAGAAATGTAGATCCAGGGTTCCCTTCGAACATATCGGGTAACAAGTAATTCGCGTCTAGGCTTTCCCGTTCTAGATGTCGCGGAGACGCCACGGCCTACTCTGCAAGAATCCGGATCTCCATCCGCAAGCTTCCGCCTGTTAACTCCAAAACTGCTCGAAGT
>NW_013573429.1:334-1428 GCF_000499745.2 Eimeria mitis
ATCTCGTGTGGTCTCCTCTTTGTCTCGATATGTTCACACTCTGACCCAACCCTATGGCTTCCATGTGTGGGGGATCGAGATCAAAGCGAGGTAGAGGAGCCGCTAGTACATCAGCGCTCTCAGTCGCTCTCGTTAGAAATGCCATTGAAGCGGCGAGAAGTGGCAGGAATCTGCTCATTTTGAACGTCAAATGAGAAGTTTCTCGCCTTCGGTAAAAGGTTTCAATCTATGGCCTTGTAATTTCAATGCAGATATGAAGAGGGTGTTCCGTGGGAACTTCAGCCCGCTGATTCATGTAGGTCACGCATGTAGCGTCCGACAGGTGAGCGCTTGCTTATCGAAACGTGGACACGGTGCGGGGGGAATGTTGGGCCAATGTAGTTATTCTCGTTCATCAAGTAGTAAATTGGACGATATGCAGGTAAATACGACTAGAAGAAGAGGGAAGGGGGAAGGAATTGGCGCGTCTGTCCCCACATCAAACTGGGACACCAGCACCCATCGACAGAGGTCTCTCGCCAGGGCGGAGAAACATAGAAAGCGGCAAATCAAACCACTGGTTGTGTGTTTCTTATCTACCTCTGGCAGTCCCCCTATCTATTTGCACCTTCATTTAGTAACTAGCTTCCACCGTATTAAGGGGAGGTTGTGAACTTCACTCGCCATGATTGCCCGTCTACTAAGGTAAGCGCCTATTGCTCAACAGGCTATTCGTGTTGGCTATCACACTTACAGCAGCAGGCACCGCTCCTGGAACTGTAGCGCTTGGCACTGCAACTTCACGCCTCCCTTCAAGCGTTTGCTGCACAATGTTCAAGATGCGGTTACCAGAGGAACACGTGTTTGGCCTTGGTAGGCCGCAGGTAAATATAAATGCTCATTAAGTGCCTGCATAGGTAAAGCGCGCAATAAATTATGCTTGGTTGGAGCTTCCTTGCGCTCACATGTGAGGCTGGCAGTCATGTCCCGCTGCAGGGACGTGCATTGCAAATCGTGTTGGGCTGCCTCTTCCCCCGCAACCTTGGGCCCTTAACTGAAAGCCCAGGATACCCGAAAACAGGGGAAGATGCCAGCTGCACTTGGGGAAACTCCCA
>NW_013573429.1:1537-3106 GCF_000499745.2 Eimeria mitis
GCTTGGCTGCCAACTATGGCTGAAGGAACCAGTATCCTTTATGATCGTTGACAGTTACATTATTAACGCTTAACAGTTGGTGACTTCTTTTTTCTGGCATCAGTTCCCGACGAGGCCGCTTGTCAGTCTAGCCACTGTGGCGCAACTCGAAATCTTGAGTTTCCTGCCGTCTGTGAGCACGATGGCGACGCCCACGCCAACCTGGTAGTAGAGATGGACAGCTTTGTAGATGAATTGCCGGTTTCCAAGTGACTCTACGCCTTGGAGCACCTCTCAGGGCTTAGGGTTTATGGGTTTAGGGTTTAGGGTTTAGGGTTTTTAGGGTTTAGCATGTTGCAGAACCTTATACTGCGCAGGGCACTACATCGGTTGTAGGGCCCGAGACCCTCGGATGATTATGAAGAAGCCAGGAGCTGGATGGTTAGCCGCAAGGGATGCTTAGGGCTTCTTACAAGACAGTTAGGAAGTTGCGTATATTATGAATCAATGGGCTCAAGACGTACATGTGCAGACAATATCTTGTCAAATGGAGAGGTACTACAAGGCGTAGAGTCACTTGTAAACCCGCAATTCATCTACAAAGCTCCCCATCTCTACTAGTAGGTTGGCGTGGGCGTCGTCATCGTGCTCACAGACGGCAGGAAACTCAAGATTGCGAGGTGCGCCGCCCTGGCTAGACTGACAAGCGGCCTCGTCGGGAACTGAGACCGGAAAAAACACGTGAACAACTGTTAAGCGTTAATAATGTAACTGTTGACGATCATAAAGGCTACTGGTTCCTTCAGCCATAGTTGCCAGCCAAGTATGGGGTGCCTGGTCCTCGGAGAAACCTTTACTACATACAAATGTAAGGCGTGTTTCCCCACATTGTTCAAGGATAGGAGCGACTGCAATGAAGCAAAACAGTTGAGGTAGGAGTTTCCCCAAATGAAGCTGATATCTTCCTTGTTTTCGGGTATCCTGGGCTTTCAGTTAAGGGCCTAAGTTTGCTGGGGGAGAGGTAGCCCGACAGGATTTGCAATGCATGTCGCTGCGGCGGGCCATGAATGTCATCCTCACATGTGAGCGCAAGGAAGCTCCAACCAAGCTTAATTTACTGCGTACTTTACCTCTGCAGACACTTAGTGAGCACTTGTAATTGCCTGCGGCCTATCAAGGCCAAACAAATGTTCCCGTGCTAATCGCATCCTGAACACGTTGCAGCAAACGCTTTAAGGGAAGCGTGAAGTTGTAGTGCCAAGCGCTACAGTTCCAGTAGCGGTACCTGTTGCTGCAAGTGTGATATCCAACACTAATAGCCTGTTGAGCAATGGGCGCTTAACTTAGTTGGCGGGCAATCATAGCGAGTAAGTTCACAACCTACCCTTAATACGGTAAAAGCTAGTTACTAAATGAAGGTGCAAATAGATAGGGGGACTGCCAGTGGTAGATAAGAAACACACAACCAGTGGTTTGATTTGCCGCTTTCTATGTTTCTCAGCCCTGGTGAGAGACCTCTGTCGATGGGCGCTGGTGTCCCAGTTTGATGTGGGGACAGACGCGCCAATTCCTTCCCCCTTCCCTCTTCTT
>NW_013573429.1:3206-3539 GCF_000499745.2 Eimeria mitis
AGGTAGATAAGAAACATACAACCAGTGGTTTGATTTGCCGCTTTCTATGTTTCTCCGCCCTGGTGAGAGACCTCTGTCGAAGGGCGCTAGTGTCCCAGTTTGATGTGGGGACAGACGCGCAAATTCCTTCCCCCTTCCCTCTTCTTCTAGTCGTATTTACCTGAATATCGTCCAATTTACTACTTGGTGAACGAGCATAACTACATTGGCCCAACATTCCCACCGCACCGTGTCCACGTTTCGATAAGCAAGCGCTCACCTGCCGGACGCTACATGCGTGACCTACATGAATCAGCGGGCTGAAGTTCCCACGGAACACCCTCTTCATATCTG
>NW_013573429.1:3639-3951 GCF_000499745.2 Eimeria mitis
GGGGCTGAAGGTCCCACGGAACACCCTCTTCATATCTGCATTGAAATTACAAGGCCATAGATTGAAACCTTTTACCGAAGGCGATAAACTTCTCATTTGACGTTCGAAATGCGCAGATTCCCGCCACTTCTCGCCGCCTCAATGGCATTTCTAACGAGAGCGACTGATAGCGCTGATGTACTAGCGGCTCCTCTACCTCGCTTTGATCTCGATTCCCCACACATGGAAGAAATAGGGTTGAATCAGAGTGTGAACATATCGAGACAAAGAGGAGACCACACGAGACTACTGCCCTCAGCGCTTGCCTTCCTG
>NW_013573429.1:3963-4096 GCF_000499745.2 Eimeria mitis
GGCCGAGAATTACTTGTTACCCGATATGTTCGAAGGGAACCCTGGATCTACATTTCTCATGAGGAGCCGTGGTTGTGAACCCTGTTAATTATGGGGGATGGGGACCTACGAGACGCACATGGAACGGGCGAAA
>NW_013573430.1:0-1689 GCF_000499745.2 Eimeria mitis
GTTTGGAACTTCGGACAATTCAGAAAAACTGGCATTATTTTTTTTTCTTCTTAGTGTAGTTTCGTCTTGACGCCTATTCGACACATTTGCGGCAGAGGCGGCCAAATGTGAAAAGGTTGCAGCAAGGAACGATTGCCCTGTGGTGCTTGCCTTTTAGTAGGTCCAAACACAGAACTCCGTAGAAACGTATCTGCTTCTGTCGAAGCGCAAATTATGGGCAAACGAACGACCATGTTATTCAACATACTGCATCGACACGAAGAAAGGCAGAGCGACACAACATCCAAGTTGCAGATAACGCGTGCTCCCTCGTCAGTTTTATAATTAGATGTCTTGTTTTGTGATGGAAGCAAAAATATCTTCCTTAATATATTCTTGTCGAAAAGACCTTATTTCAGGTGGATTGTTCATCCGCACCAGCTGCCGCAGAACGCCACACTCAGGGCAATTTGCATTGTATGAGAGGGGCAAATCTAACGGTACGCATCTGTGGGGTGGCAAGATGGTCGGATAAGTTGTCTGACTACAAGTGTGAACAATATTTATCTCTTGGTTGGTTTCAGCAGTAACCGGATGCAACATTTACGCAGCATGTTTGACATCGCTGCACAGACTTCCTATAGCACTAGCTTGTCGAAAGAAAAGATTGCTGAACACACAGTCTGAAGCGTGCGAATCATGAATTCGCCGTACCAAACGCTTGAAGCACCCTTATCGCTTTAGCAACTGCTGCCACCTCCTATCGGTAACTTGTACTAGGTAACTGCGCTTATGCTTACCCTCGGCAGATATCCATCGCATGGCTTTCCCGACTGCCTCATAATCTTGCATTAGGATGCACGCGGCACAACAGAAACGGGGTGAGTTTCCCTGACAGACCAGATAAGTAAATTGGCGCTCATCTCTCTCTTTTCTGCTAAATTGGTGTATTCAGCGTTAACCGCAACTAGCGCTTATGACAGAAAAACGTTTTTTCTGCACACATGCGTCGCGTGCACACTCACCTTCTGTCCATCAGTCATGTGTTTTGTACCCCGGCGGCCTACAAGGCTTGAATTACCTCTAGCGTTGCACGCACGTGCTAGCGTGGTGTCCCTGGACTGGCGGACGGCCACACACACTCACTCAAATTTTGAAAGATGCACTTGTTGTGAGGACAAAACTGTGCTGTTCATGACACTAGAGTGCTAAAGTAACATTAGCGTCCGTCACATGCTGCATCTCAAATACGACGTTCGCTGAGTGATCTATTACATAAAGAGAGGAACATTCAAGCAATCCACCCGCACCATCTGATTTATCAAATGATTCCAATATTAGAAACTTTCTACGCTTGCATCATCCCCTCCCTAGAGATATCGGCTTCAACTATCTTCTCATATAAAGTAAAATAAACGAGTAGGAAATGTGCCAAGTCGCACAGAAACATGTAGATTTATTATGCCCAGATAATCGTTTCAGTGCTCAACATTGAACAAGAGCTGCTGGCGACAGACAAAACCGGAGAACTGTCGCACAAATTTTGACCAACGCTGTGTACTTCAACTTCGCCTGGTGAGCGGAACGTAGCTTTCAGCGCGTTTGACGCACTGCCTGTTCCGGAGAGACCTTCAATGTCGTATGAGAATTATCGTCCTAACCTATTGAAACACCTTCACATATTGCCAAGTTCAGCGGAGACGGAATTGC
>NW_013573430.1:1848-2640 GCF_000499745.2 Eimeria mitis
CACGACGGTTTCCGATCAATTCGTACGGTCGCGAAGGCAAGCATCGCCTTTTTTGACGTCACGCACGGCACGCTGAGTGCAAGGCTCCGTGTGAAGGCAATAATATGATCGGCACTCTTCCACATTGGTGAACTGCCCTCATCATTCTGCTCCGCTACAAGCAGACGCACGCCCTGTGTTGTCTAGGTCTTCCTTCTGAGACCCTCTCTAATGCATTTGCACAACCCCGAAATCTACATCACAGCTTTGCTAAAGCCAGCCTGGCACGAACGCGTGCCACTACCCTTCTGATCAATCATACGCACTTGCTGAGCCGCTCAACACCCGCGCCTCTCCTGCAGCATACAGTTTAGTGTCGAAGGTCCTTGCCTCCCCTCTGAGATGTTTCACGCGCGCTGCTGTTCAATCAACCGCAGAGACCCATCCTGCATTACAAGCCAATCCGCACCAGCTTGTACGATGGCAATATAAACTGAAGCGTGCTTGCGCGTCAAAACGATATTTTCGACGACACGCCTCATCAAGGCAAGTTGCACTTTGGGGCTGGCCATCGGCGCCAGTGAATCACGGGCTTGCAATCCGCCATAAACACCTCCTTGTGGGCAATGTCACGAAAATGCACTAAAAAATGGTCTCTTTGGGGGCACCACAGCTCTAGTGATCAACGCCGCGAATTTTCCGAGCTGCAAAACCACCGCACGTAAAACGCATCCAACCGGCTTTCCGGCAACACGCTTGAGGATTTGCTACTGATCAGTTTCAGGCAACAAACACCGCAAACATACATCCTTT
>NW_013573430.1:2740-4006 GCF_000499745.2 Eimeria mitis
ATGACTCCAGTGACAGAGCAACAACCTTTTGCCTAGCAGAAAGTAAAGATGTGTAGTGGGCTTGCTACAGCCGGCAGTTCGAAACTGGGCCGATCTCACTACACGCATCCACAGTGGCTTGATCAGCTCCATGGTGATGTACACCGAACATCAAGCTGGTCCAAATGATGGGGGATAAACCTGTTGATGTTAATTGACAGCCAGTTCCAGTTTCTGCATACAAAAAGATAGCAAATGCATCGTCAACTTCGTGCATGGGCACGAGTGGCTACAGCGCCTGAAGGCGTATCAGGGAAGACGTTGGTATATTCGTGTTGTACCAACATGGGGGTAAAATTATTAGCAAATTTCTGTCGAAAGGCAATAATTCTGTAGGCAATTCACCCACCATGGAGGGAGCGCGAACAAAGCTATCCCTGATATGGAACATACTCCCTGCGAGGGCCGAGCTCCCTGCTGCCTGCATTGCTCAACTACACGACGAGCTAATAAGCTACCATGCCAGCTATTGTTTTGAATCCGGAAGTTGTCCAGCAAAAGCTATCATTTCGTAGCGAACACACACCCCGTCCTCTAATGCTCACAGCCTATCAGCAGCACCGCCAAAACAATAGAAGCCGCAATTTCACGGGGTTGCCTTGTCCGGTGCATAGCCTCACATCGCACAAAACACAAGCCAAACCAGGCTTCGTGCCAAGAAACTACCGGAGGCAATATTCGGCAACCGCTCGTTAACAAGGGCAATGTTTGACAGGTGCCCGGCATGCGCAGACGCTAGTACTATGGCTCCTAAGAGCGCGTAACGCCACACACGGTCTCAGAAATCCATGAAAGCAGAGTACGCATAAATCTTCGTTGCACGCAGCAACACGTAGGCGGCTCGGTTGCTAGAGTCATCAGAAGCCTTTCAAGTGATTGTGAAAATGTCCTAATTGACTCGTCCACTCCACCGTCCTACATAATTACATCAATTGGCTACGCAGTGCCGGCGCAGTGCCTGCACGGATGAGAAGCGGTCTGCGACGAATCGTATCCGCCAGCCGCACCATTGTGTAATATCCACGACCAAGAGAACAAAAATGCATAAACAGCGCAGGAAACGTCAGTATAAGGTCCAAACGCAGAGCATCTTAAGAGGCGGAGAGACTGTTGAGAAGTAGAGCTGAGGATACTCAGGAATGACGTCCAAACAGCAGCCGCCTGTCATTCACTTCGTAGCTATCGAAATGCCGCCCCAGTTGTGAGTTGGTCCAGGCGACGCACAAT
>NW_013573431.1:0-2683 GCF_000499745.2 Eimeria mitis
AATCTCGGTATTGAGTCGCCTAACCTGCCTGGGGTTAAGAGTATTCGACCCGCTGAGGTCATTACACCAATGGACGAGACACTGCAGGGCGCAGCCGATAATGCTCAGCTCTAACTCCGCACAACGGGTCGAACTAATTATGAAACTTTTAGCCTAAACTCTCGTACAATTTCGGAGTAAACAACAACCCAGCGGTATATCCATATTTGCGGCATTTGCAATCGCCGCGCTCCCGTTTGCGCCAGACACGGAATCTGCCCGTTGCTGTTCTGGAAGACTGCGCAATCCTTCTGCACCCTCCCCCCCCCCTTAGCCATTTCGCGAAATATCATTTTATTTATCTTCAATACTTTGTGCTCAATGCCGCTGTTAATTGCGTACCTAGCCTTCGCAGGGCCCACGGGAGATACGGGAGAGGGGGGTGGCGCCTCATTCGGCCTGCAAAATCATATTTCGCAACAACAAGGAGTTTATATGAAAACTCCTGGCTTTTTGAAACCGTTTAGTGTGGAAACGCACCTCACCCCAGTTATTACGGTCCTTTCCGTGCTGGTCGTCGCTCTTGTTCTTGCATTTCTGCTTGCACAGTGTTTCAAAGCGCTCAAATACACGAAGAAGACGAATCCGTCAGGAAATGGAGTCAGGGTACTATCAGAAGGAAGAGAAAATCAATGCTCTGTGAGGTTTCCCTGTAGAAGGGGGGGGCGCTGCTGCACGGAAATCGACAACCTGGTGGGACCTTGGACACCCAGGGGAGAGTCGATGGGAGAACTCTGGCATTCCCGATGCGCTCAACTTAGCCAATTTTCTGGGAGACCCGCGAATCGCAGAGCCAAATACATGCAAGAGATATTCCGAAAATCGCGTGGGCCTGTTCTAAGTCTTTGAAGTGTACTCTGGTAGCGCGAGTTTTCGGCCTTTTGAACTGGGACGACGGAGACCTGTAGTGCTCCGAGTGTAGCATTTGGCGTTGGTGATGATGTATTCTTGATATATGTACTCAGTTAACTGTGAACGGCAGCTGGTTTAATCGGCCTGAGGCATCAGTGATAGAGAAGGTGGATCATAGGCGGCGGCGGCAATATGAAAACGTGCAGGGAGTTTTTTTCTGTTTTTCCTTCTATATTCAGCACCGATCTGCAATCAAATTTCGGCTCTCCTTCTGGTTTGAAGGCGAACACTGGTACATGCGTGTATATGTTGCGAGACGTACTGAACTTCAAAATGCGATGCTGACCGACATTTTACGCCAAAAAGAGTTCACGAGGCGTCCAGAGAAAACTGTATAGTGATGTTCCACGAGTACGCTGAAGAAGCCATTCTAATATTTGATTTGCTGGAGAGACGACAAGGGCACAGTGCTCCTCGTGGGGCATACCGAGGTACTTCTACAGCGACTTTTTGCAACCAGGCCTTTTGATCGCCAACAGTGTATTCTATCGGTGTGTTCGATCTGCGAGCTCTGTAAGAAAGTGTTTACAGCATATTCCATGCTTCACATATCGCTCGCTTGCATTCAGTGCACAAGTGTCTGTGGACGTGGGGTTGCCGTGGTTTAGGAGATGCGTTTGAAAAACTCTGTCGGCAGGCATAAACCTGGTGTGGACTGCACTTGGAGGTCAGCAGGTGTTGGTCGTCCTTCTGGCCGATCATCTATGCCACAAAACGTTTGTCAGCACCTGCAGTTTAGGGCCAAGTTGCAGACCGCGCATTCCTCGGGTCGCCGAAATCACAGGCGCCGTCCTATCCCCCTCGGCAGATCCTCTCTTTCCTGTTGGTACGCGTTTCCCCGGGGCGAAGAATGAAACAGGTCTTGGCGGTGTTGACAAGGAAGTCTTGTTGGCGACAGCATGCGTTGCTGTACGCGGATTATTTTGTCCTTGACAAGGAATGAAACTGGCCCTGGCGCAAAGCAAGGAGCACTAGTGGGTCTGCAGGTCGGGTAGCATATATGGGGTAAATGCATGAAGTCCGAGGTGGAGACATTCTGAGATTTGAAGTACATTTTGGCGTATAGTTGAGTGGCAGCGCGGAAGTACGGCCACACGTATATGTGCTAGAGCACATTCAGGTAGTTGGGGAACCTGATCGTGTAGCCGGCTTAGTTTGGCTCCAGTTGTGAGAGCGCGCGCTGGCAGGTATGGTGCTGCGTGAACCTTTGAGCTTAGAGAGGACCACAGGCACGAGTGCTGCAGCAAGCTCAATGACCGCGAACGTTATCTCCCAATTCGTTGAGTCGGTCCAAACGCCAACGACGGAAAGGATGTGACAGAGGTGCTCCGCGACCGCCCTTTCTGAGTAGCAACGTGGTTTGGCCTCCCCGGTGCATTGCGGTAGGGCGCATCTGACGTTCAATTCACTGTGTCTCAGCACCCTTACTATTACTTGTAGAAGGCTGTACGTAAACTCCAGGCTCTGCGGGCGTGCGCACGAATCTCAGTGAGCAGGTTGCGTTGCGATAAAAGGATACTTTACCTTCGAACGTGTTGGGCACTCCCTATATGGGACGCTGCCAGGTTAGTCGTTTCCAGAAAGCGCCTCGAAATCACTATGGGCATCGACGGTACACATGTATGATGCTGGTAGCGCCTGCAGAGAGGAATCTACATGCCTGCTACCTGAATAAAGTCGGGAACACGCAGACCCACCTATCACAAAGCATATCGGCAGCCAACGTTTGCGA
>NW_013573431.1:2783-4005 GCF_000499745.2 Eimeria mitis
CTGCATTCATGGTTCGTCGCGATCACGACCGCTTCTGGGTTACAACTCACTTTGTCTGTGCACCCTCTGGACGGACTGTTCTGGAATATGATGTGTCTGAATTCTGGTACGCATTTCCACAACACTATCAATTTAACGTATTGGGCTGCCGTGCACGGCAGATACGAATATTGAAAGCGAACAAGTGGTTTCCGGGGGAAATACCCCGCCAATCAGAAAGGAACGTCCAATCAGTTCTTTGACTCAAGGCGTAGGGATCGCATTCCGCTTAAGCGGGGGAGGCAGCCACCAGGTTTCCCAGAAACGCTGATACTGCACATCTTTACGCGAGTTGTGCAATCAGGCGATGACAGGTGCGGTGAAGATGTTTAGCAGGACGTGCGCAGAGAGCTTCCATCCGGCCTGCTGCTGTACCTTGCGAAGGCACTGTAAATGTTAGGGGATAAGCGTGTCCACGTGATATTCTTTTAAGGAGTTTGACTCGTTGCTTCGTGTGGGGGGGGGCAGACGCTTCGATGAGCAGCCAATACAGAAGTACAGCGGCGCACTTTGGCTTCCGTTGTCAGGTGCAGGACCAATGCAATGACGGATGCATGTACATCGCGCCCCTGCGGGGGCGCTAAGCCATCGTGGGATTTAAATATATTCAAAACGCCTAATATATCGAATGCACAAACGAGGTTTTACGGCTTAATCGGACTAAAAATAATGAGCCATCGTGGGATTAAAATACATCCTAAACGCCTCATATATCAAATGTACAAACGAGCTTTAAAAGCTCACTAGAGCTAACAATACCATATCCCAGAAAACTGTGTACGGTGTGAATTATTTTCGCAACAGCAGTCCTTTTTTTTTCCATAGTAACACCTGAACATATCCACTTGCCAGCAACTTCGGTTAAGCAGCGAAGGAACAGTTGCATGCGACCAGCAGCCGACGATTCGGTTCAACGTTTAGACACTTAGCTGAACGTAATCGGCTCCTGCGGTTTTTCAAAACCACAACTAGTGTTTGGCACATGGCACACGGTCCATGATCACCACTGATATATCGATGCAATATACTACGAAAACACCAGGTCTTGAAGCTTTTGATGCTGGTTTCCAGTTAGGGAGTTGGCGAGCTTATGGAGGAATCTGCTGCTTGCGCAGGTGCAGCCAGTAGCTGTGGCAGCCCCGAACTCAGGTATAGCGGCAACGCAGAGTCTGAAACCTGGAGC
>NW_013573432.1:0-2608 GCF_000499745.2 Eimeria mitis
CGTCCGTTTCCTTGCTAAATATTTTCTGTCTAGGCAAATAGTGTTACCGCATGCACTGCTAGCTACGCCCGTCCATGGGTTTTGAAAGCCATGCATTGTTAAAGTATCCGTACTGTCCAAATCTGGCAGGCCATGCCCTATGCGGGAACCTCGAATTGCACATTGGCGTGCATCTGTTGTTCGTTGTTCCCTGAAGTGTTCTGCTTTTGTTTTCAAGCTGTAGCCTGACTGTTGATACATTAAAGAGGCAAGTATCCTTGGAGACTTTGAGAAGCCTACACAAAAACGTTATTCGCGCCGAACTGCTTAGAGTGATATGGGATAGACGCGCACGGATGTGAGCAGTGACTTGCCTACTGTTATTTCACAGGCTAAAAGCACCAGCGAGTAGGATGGTTGACCCACACAAGCTGCAGGCCGTTCGTATCGGCAAGAAAAACTGCTGGTGCTGTTAAGGGTAGGTGCCAAAAATGTCTAGTGCATTTTATACATGTTTTCTGCGTCGAAAAATACTGGGGTGCGTTTAACAGAGAGTATGTTTGCTGCGTATTCTGCGGCGCCCGTTACATGACGGGTCCGTGATGTCTAGAATGCGTTGCTAGTCTACAGTAGGCAGAAAATCCATTTCAATGGCGAGATAGATTTTCAATCCTCTCGTGTCCATGCTACTTGGCCATCTAGGACGGCGTTGCGCTGAGAGCGTGCTTGCAGCTGTAACATTCTGTGCGAGGGGTTGCATGCAGTTGCGAGCATATTAACTCATAACTCATGTGATTAAGCTAGCAATAGGTCACCTTGAGTGCCCACCACCGAAGGGAGTTCGCGTCGTCGCAGGAGGTGCGTCATCGTTACCTCATAGGTGGGTCATTTGAGAGTCCATATATTTATTGTTCAGCAGTAACATGTGGTCAATTACATTCAGCGCCTTCATTATCGGATATCTGCGGATTTTTCATTTTTAGTCTCACCTGTGACTGATCCTTCGATGCCTTCCCTATAATGAGTAGCCCCAGTGCGCTCATGATAACTGTGAAGCATGCACAGGGACGCCCCATCATGCATCTGCCACAGTTTATCTTATGGAATTTCTTCTTTCATTGACGTACAAGCTTTTTCGCCTGAAGCTCCGTCCTGTAGAGATGCGCATCGTGACGAGCATCCCAACAACCAGCGGTCGCAGCTATTGGAATGCTCAGTCTGATGTTTCGGTGGACTGCTATGAGTGGCTTTGTTATGTCCAACAAAATCCTGCTTGATCTAGGCAATACGTGCAGACGGACGTTTTACAGGTGGGATTGAAAAAGAAATAGCATACGACATAGAGGGTGCGCTGTAGCTTGTGTAATTTTTCGTCACGAGGCCCAATGCGCGTTCAGTAGGTCTCTGTTCAAAGTCTAAACATGCAGCGCCTCTCACGGAGCACTTCGTGTTTCAAAAACGCGTTTCCTGCTTATTTGCTCCTGGCGTAGTAATGCCTGCCGTGGGGTCAGGTGTGCACGGAGCTTGATAGTTTGTTGGTCCTACAGAGCAACTCAGCAAAAGCGAAGTCGTTGTGAGCACGCTTAGCACATTCCGCGTAATGCAGTGTAGCAATAGGCAGCGCTTGCAAAATTTGTACAGCTGACGACGAACAGAATTAGCGGCAGTGTTCCGAGATACGCAAAACATGTTTTCTTCCAGGCGGTGCGTTAGTGAATTACGCATGATTAAATGGCTGGCCGAACAGAAAAACACAAGTTGTGCAGGCCTGAATCCGATACGTGATAATATCAAGATGTGTTGTGCACCATTTTGGCACACTGTTAATTTGTATATACACGTCGCGTCGCTTCCTTTTTTTTGCGCGGGGGGAATCAGCGCAAGACACCGGTGACAGGTGTTGCTGCGCCGTGAGACGGATACATTGTGCGCGCAGAGCATAAGGGGTCAGTAGCTTTGCATATTTTGAATGCACCAGACTTCACTTGCCTAGATGCTCGGGCTACACATGCATGACCCCTTAGGTTCGTCTCTGTACGCGGACTTACGGAGCTTTCTTGAATATTCAAGCACACATGTGTAGCTCTGGGCGTGCATATATGCTGCATTTGTCTGTTTAGTGTTCGTCTGTAGGCATTTGATGGAAAATACCGTATAAGTGGAGCATTTGCATTTGCCCTCACTTGCAGATTGTGTATTAGTCTCCAACAAAATTGGGGATGAAAGTAACAGCACTGTGAGAATTTGAAGTTAAGGCGGAGAGCGGCCTCTCTTTTCCTTTAGTAGAAAACGTGACGGCGGAGTCACAATTTTTTCATGTTTGCTAGCTGGTGCGAATAGCAACTGCGGGGGAAGCCACACGGCAACTCTCCCGGGTACCACGAAGTCTTTGCTGACATTTATTGCTAGCTGCGTTCACCATGTGCTAAATGAACAGTATACTGTTGAGTGCAGGCCGCCTATGTGTGGCAACTTGACATCCCCTCGAGGGTTCTGTGCACTCCGCGGTCTTTGTCGTGGCATTCTTGCGCGTGTAAAGGTTCAGAGTAAGGCATCTGGATGCTACTGAATTGTGATCACTACACCGACTGAGCACAGTTTTGCCAGTTGGTCACACGTTGAACCTGCA
>NW_013573432.1:2699-3915 GCF_000499745.2 Eimeria mitis
CGCAATTCGGATAGAATTGCGGAGAAACGAGGTGGAAGAAAACCTTTCAACTCCATCGCATCAGCGGTGGGCATTTGTGGTTTACATTGGACTAGCGTAGCGCCGATGTCCAAAATAAGTTCAAGCCTTCCAGCTGCAGAATCTGTGCTTCCGCGCATTCGAGATGTTGTGTGTGAGCTGCACGCGTTTTGTTGCAGAGAACGCCTTTGCCGTCATGTGTGCCTGGATGTGCTTTGCAATTCTGGGCAAGGCTGCAAATGGTGTAGCTCTTGCATAGTTCCATCCCCCCACAGCACAACATTACACAAGCAGTGCATGGCAGCACGCTTCAACATTACAGAAATGCAGAGCGAGCACAGGACGCCGTTGTTGGTTGCGAACTGTAGTGCGCTGCCGAGCGCTAAGGGGCTATATTTAGCCCCGTGGAAGAAGTAGTTGCTGTGTGACACACTATTTTTAAGCACCCATAGAAATCTACCCATCTGGACTAAGATTCGGCTAAGGAGATCCGCTAGCTTATAGAGAGGCTTGCATCCTTCACATGACGGCTGAGCGTAGACAGGCGCCCTAAACGAAGTTTTCTTGCTGCGAAGCTGTTGCTCGGTAAACAGGCACTTTAAGACAGATTTGACAGTAGGCTGTACTGACAGACAAGCGCAATTTCGGTTTTATGCATGGGTCTGTCCTTAGGAACGGCATTGGAAGGCATGCGCATATTCCAATGTGATCATTAGACATAATATGTCGCGCAGGAAGTACTTCTCCCATCACCTAATGCAAAACAGCAATCCTTTCTCGATGCGTACTTTATTCATCGGTATCACGTGTTGTGTTCATGCCCAGCGTTAGTACTATTACCTCTGCATTCCAGAAGCAGATGCCTTGGTCGGCCAGGTATCCTAAGGTTGTCCGCAGTCCGCAGCGGCCTCCTATGCGCTCCCTGGCAGTACACTGCTTTGTGGATTGAGGTTTTGTGCAAGGCGCTGCAATAATTAGGCACCGGCTTTTCAGGATATACTGCATCGCGTGATATGTCTATAGATTCTTTAATATGAGTGGCCAACAGCTGGATACGCACAAAAATGTGCCGCCGCGCATGCGACGCTGCATATTTGGCTTGCACAATTTTAGACCGTGCGTCGCTGGTGTTTAGTGGCAGATGCATGCAGAAGAATATGCGCAGACTGTTAGGCAACTCTGCTGCGCGCCTGCCAGC
>NW_013573433.1:3277-3728 GCF_000499745.2 Eimeria mitis
GAACCCTCAACCCTCAACCCTAAACCCTCAACCCTCACCCCCAGACCCTAAACCCTAAACCCTAAACCTTAAACCCTAAACCCTAAACCCCCCCAGACCCTAAACCCTAAACCCTAAACCCTAAACCCTAAACCCTAAACCCTCGAGTAATACCTGTGGTATAAGACATTTAATATGTTTATGTTGTTGTCGATCATCGCCAAAAATAGAAGAAAAAACGCATGCAAAAGAGGGAGCTGCCTGTACAGCTGGAAACCCTAATTTTCCTATATTATCTAAACCACTAAAACCAAATATACTTTTTGCTTGGTTTAATGTTACTTTCTTTTGTATTTCAAGCACCATTGGGTAGAGTTCTTTTATATAATCTGTATCTGTATTTACAAAAAAAAAAAAAGAAAAAAAAAAAAAAAAAAAAAAAAAAAAAAAAAAAAAAAAAAAAAAAAAAAAA
>NW_013573433.1:3749-4003 GCF_000499745.2 Eimeria mitis
CCCTAAACCCTAGAAATAAAACCCTAAACCCTAGAAACTCAAAGTACGAAATTACAATTCAGTTTGTGTAGTTTATTGTATAGTTATACTTCTTAGGGTTTAGGGTTTAGGGTTTAGGGTTTAGTGGTGAATATAAAAGTTTTATCGGGATCAAAACCACAAGCAATGACAGCGTTCTTTTTCGAGGGTTTAGGGTTTAGGGTTTAGGGTTTACTGGTGAATATAAAAGTTTTATCGGGATCAAAACCACAAGC
>NW_013573434.1:0-3614 GCF_000499745.2 Eimeria mitis
GCGACTAAGACAAGTCTGAAGCATACAGGGGACAAAATAAGTGGAAAATATATGCACGATAACTGTTTTACGAAGCATAATGAAACTCCTAAAACACGCCTGAAGTGTAGTTGCCGTATAATAAATGGATAAGGCTAGACCTTGGCTCAGTGGCGATATCCATTCTTGGGAGTGGCTGGCCACAGGCCTTCCTTTGTGTTTACCGGAGCTCAAGCCTGCTTTAAAGGCCTGCAGAGTCTTCCGTCATTCAGTTTTGAGTTCCCGGACTGGTTGTTTAGACTTCCATCTTCGTTAGCCTGCTGCAGGGGTTGAGGTAGGCGCCAAGCTTGTCCAGTTGCAATGCACTGTAGAAAGCTATCATGACCCCATACCTGCATATCAACGGAAGATTCTTATGAGTTCTGCAATAAAATATAGTTCGCTTTGAAGTGGTAACAATGGGAAAGACGAACCATGACAGTGGTAGAAACTTCGCCCCCTTCGCCATTGGACTGCTTTCCTTATATCATTGTCGCATGGCCTTTCTTAAGTTGGTACAATTTCTACGCACGTACAGGCTGGAAACGAAAGGCCATTTAGGCGTTTAGCAGCTGTCTAGAGTGTTGGCGCATGCGTCAAGACGAGGCTCGGCTATGTTTGCATGTGGGATTGTTGTTGCAGCCGTTGTTGCAGCAAGATATCTTGAAAATACAGACAGGCCGCCTCCTCTCGCACCGGCCCCAGTCTATTGCGCCGCCATGCGCAGGGAGTCTGGTGGTTGGAGAGGAAGTCAGTTACTGCGTTGGAGTTCCGCNCACGGGGACAGGAGTGAGCAATGTGCCTCATCCCCCCAGCAGAGTAGCCTTGCGCATAGCACTGATTAGGCAGAAAAAAAAATAGAACACCTTATATAGTTTTCTAAAATCTTCAACACAAACTCACCCTGTCCCCTTCTTGCGCAGTGCAGATAGACAACAACTTGCCACCCAGTGGGAAGGTGACCGAAGACTAAAAGCCGTCTCACGTCTAGAAAAGTCTAGTATCTGCACACGACTGAGCTCAAAATGCCTTTACACCTCGACCAACTCATGGATTGTGCCCGCCTTTGCCCGTCCACAAATGACGGGCGGCGCAGTGCGGAGGCAGTAGTGGAGTTCCTCGATCCTCTTGGGTTCTATAATCTTATTTAGATACTCCCGAAGATATACAGTAGGTTTTTGGCATCTGGTTTACTAGAAGGTGACGCAGGGGGCCTTGGCATTGCCCCCACGGACTGTGTCGTGCAGTGGCGAGGCCGCACCCGCAGGTCCACCTCGAGTCAAATCTGAGTGTATACAAGTTCACATTAATATTCAGGGCTTGGTGGAGCTCCTTTATACGGGATACAAAGTGATTCTTATATATGAGGCGTCGGAGAGCGGGGCCATTTTGTCCTTCTATTCGTTGGCTCAGTCTCTGAGTTTCACTTCGTGGGTGGCGGACAAGAAGCACGAATCAGCAAAAATATGGAAGTAATGAGAACTTAATTCAGCGGTGGTTCGTATTACCATGATATAGGACATATACGTTGGAGCACTTCACCGTGGCATAATAACCCTAGGCTCAATGGGTTCGCGGACACGCCCTCCATTGAGCCACAAGATGATGTTATTGTGCTCTACATGCCGGAGACCAATGGGAGGGCGTAGCCCGCGTATCTCCCCGCGGCGTTTACATTCCCTTCCGCAACTGCGTGGAAGCTGTATCCCAAGGGAAGCAAGCGGGGAGGCTCCTACCCAGAGACGAGGTGCTGCAAGGAACGACGCAAAGATGCATGCGCTCCGTCATGACAGTCCTAGAAGGACGACAGATTTGGAGGTCTCGATTTGTCTAACATCGGAGAAATAGCAGAAACGGGCATGACTGCTGGCAGAGTTTTCAGATGTATCAAATAAGAGGGCACTTCCAGCGAGGCCGCTCCCCGCTGGACGCCCGATCCACCGCGTCGAGCTCATCCCCGAAGCCGCCGCAAGATTTGTTCCAACGTATCTCGGACCCCAACGTCTTTAATAAAGTGACGGTCAAACAAACTAACCGATACGAAAGGGCAAAACTCAGCCGCCAACTAGCGTTTGTGGGGAGCATTCGGTGTAGGTGAATAAAAAGTATTTGAAGTGGCGAATCTGCATAGACTTCAAGCCGCTCAACAAAATCACGTTGAAAAAAATCTTTCCGACCCTTGAGGTAGAAGCAATACTTTACCGCTTGCAGGATTCATTAGTCTATTCATCATTTTATACACCATTCTCTGACCCGTCGTCAGCGTTGGCAGTTAGAAGCCAGCAAGTACGCCCTCAGCCCCCCACGTTCACACGCAGTTTGCTCTAGCGCAGGAATGCATAGGGAAGGCCTAGGGAAGCCAGGCAACAAACTGCGACAAACGGCGTTCAGCAGCTACCTTCAATCCAGGAGATTTGGTTCTACTGCATTAGCTAGCCCTTCGAAGCACATACGAATGGGAACAACCGAAAAAGTCCCCAATGCGTTGGGTGGCGCCCTTCGTTGTTGGTTCTCGGGATCATCCACGGACAAGCTGACTTACATCGCAGATTCGCCCAAGTGTGGAGATCTTATCCTACTACTAATTTGGCGGTTTTCTCAAACGGCCTAGCGGTCACCGAAATTTCCCCAAACTCTCCCCACAAGACAGCAGCAACGTCATAGCGAAGGGAAATTTCTGGAAAAGACTGAGGAACTGCACAGCAGATGCGTTAAAATTGGCCGATGCCGCAAAAAACTAGAATGTTCCATTAATGGACAGGGATAAACGACGTTCGGTAGTTCGTTGGGTGGAGAAACTAAGCGAACTACCAAGCGTCTTTCATCACGAGAGCATGGGCACGCTCTCCTCGACTGAGCGGCGGTGTGCATACGACTTTTTGGACAATTCCGCTGCGTAAATTCAGGGGTGCATGCGTTTATTCATACTTTCCCTCCAGTATTAGTTATTTTTTGTTGTGATATGCTCCAATTCCTTTACCTATGGGTCGCCTCTAATTGTACCTTCCCTCTATATCTCGTAGCAGCACCTAAACTGGGACTTGCAGAATCACCATGCTTCTCGACAGCTTTGACGCTGTGCGGCGGCAGCGGAACAGTACACTTTTTAAAGAATATGCTACCAGCATTAAAACGCCGCATTCGGCCCTGGAATACTTTGTAGTGTGCAGCAGGTACCAGCAGCAGACTCGGGCTTCCGATGCTTCATGAGGTCAAAATCAGCAGCAAATATAAAAGCAAAATCATAGTTGCCTCACTCTCTCTTTTTCCTTTGTTATTTCTCAGTCCTCGGAAAGCCTCAATAGTTTTCGTAACACGAGATCCGCCAACCACAAAGAGGAACAGAGAAATAACAACAGCGTTGCAAATACTTGAGTTGTGCAAAAGTGCAGCTCACCTTCTCTCTCGTCTTAATCTCTCCTGAGCATAACGTTCCAAGGACCTGGGATTGGTGCTACGTTGCAGCTGTCCCACGAGACCTGGAGAGTATATCTCAACTCCTTCTGGACAGCAATAATCTCCTGGCTTTTTGACTGGTTTGCAGCTCACGGGGACCCTAGGTTAATATCGAGGAATCTCGTTACCCAGATTGTAGC
>NW_013573434.1:3714-3998 GCF_000499745.2 Eimeria mitis
ATCTCAACTCCTTCTGGGCAGCAATAATCTCCTGGATTTTTGACTGGTTTGCAGCTCACGGGGACCCTAGGTTAATATCGAGGAATCTCGTTACCCAGATTGTAGCATGGTCTGCCGGCAGCTAGCACTGGAGCGTTCTCTTTGCCTTGGTAGGTTAGGCGTAAGCAAATACAAACGTATTCAGAGGTAAAGCATGCAGTAAAGTAAGCTCCCGTGAAGCTTGCTTGTGTGCACGTTTGAGCCTGGCTCGTATTACCAGCCGGAGTGGGATGCCCTGCATCCCC
>NW_013573435.1:0-1558 GCF_000499745.2 Eimeria mitis
TACTCTTGGACTTATTGGCTTTTGGTTCCTGCGTATTGTGTTTATTATCAACGTTGTACTGCGTACAATGCTCATACATCACGCACCTTTTTTGCGTTTTCTGCGATCTGGCACAGTAGCGCTACGAGCGAGCTCGGCAGTTCTTGCATAAATGCTGAGTACACTGGGGTAGGCCTCGCCGATAGTAGCAGATAGAAAAAAAACATTTTGTCTTTCATGCCGTAGCCCCACATTTCAGTATTAGTGCATATCGTCAGAACAAGTGGAGCAGCGGTTTTTTGGGCCTGCTACGCTCTACCGCTTCAACAGGCGCATTGGCATTCCAAACAATCTACGTGCCAATAGTCAGACTCCATCCACCGAGGCGCACCTCCAAATCAATCTACGAACGAATCCTGTCACTCATGCACAAGTCTTGTGGACGCGCTCTCCTTGGAGTAATACAGACATAAGACTGGGCGAGCGGAGACGACATGTACACAGGCAGCTGTCTACACCAAACATCAGCGCTTCCCGGGGAGTATGACTGCTCATGCACAACGACACATTACTAAGCATCTGCGAAACGATAATGACGACGAAGTGACCAGGTGACGTCAACGAGACAGGTATGAAGTTTAGGACCGATTATGCATAAAGGCGCAGGTTTGCAGACCATGACAATCCTTCTCCCAGGTCGAAGTCTACAGTTACGCATAGGCTGAGTGAGCAGAAGTGAGCAGAAGGGTTCTCGTTCAAGAGCGTTGCAGTTTCCACCGTTGCCCTCAACGAGTGATTTCCTACCTCTTGTTTCAGAAACACACGCTGGTTTTTTGCTGCATTATGTATGTGGAAAGTGAGCTGATTTTTAGCCACACTGCACCCATTGCTTATATCATTTAAGCAAAATGCACATAGTGGCGATACGAACGCGTAGTTGCTGTAGGCGTTCGGTGAGGCAGGCATACCAGCGAAGAGCGGACTTCGTGAAGCCCGTGCGTGCAACTAAACATACTATGGAAACGCCTGAAAAAGATTAATAGGTTAAATTTAAGGTCTTGTTAGGGGCGTTAGCTTCTGCGCAGATGTGGGGTACCAGCTCCCGACCATGGCTCACTCCCGGCCATTGAAGCCTTGCATCGCTCATGGTATACATGGTATACTCGGACGGGAACCGGAAATGCACCCCAGTATAACAGCATTATACAATTCTGTCAACAAGATGATTTGCGGAAACGTAATGGGAGACATCGGTGCCATTTTTCCGTTCTCTTCTTCATGACTTATCACTTTTGTGTTGCGACCGGCGTACCGCCTGCGGGAAGTCAAGGAAGTTCTACCTTGTTCTAGTTTATGCTGTCCCACCTCGTGAATTAAGTTTCAGTGTAAAGAGACTCGGCTGATATATGGTTCGTGCGTAGAAACAGTGAACTGGCCTCCTCTTGCGAATGTTCATACAATGGTCACGTGCCGTTTTCCGGCCATTCAAGCGCGGTCATCAGAGGTGCGCAGAAGGTCATATGAATTTCTCTTCAGCGCATCAAATTGTCGCATTCCAAAATGACACCCATCGTCATTC
>NW_013573435.1:1658-2157 GCF_000499745.2 Eimeria mitis
GGCTAAATTTAAGGTCTTGTTAGGGGCGTTAGCTTCTGCGCAGATGTGGGGTACCAGCTCCCGACCGTGGCTCACTCCCGGCCATTGAAGCCTTGCATCGCTCATGGTATACATGGTATATTCGGACAGGGACCGGAAATGCACCCCAGTATAAAAACATTATACAATTCTGTCAACAAGATGATTTGCGGAAACGTAATGGGAGACATCGGTGCCATTTTTCCGTTCTTTTCTTCATGATTTATCTCTTTTGTGTTGCGACCGGCGTACCGCCTGCGGGAAGTCAAGGAGGTTCTACCTTGTTCTAGTTTATGCTGTCCCACCTCGTGAATTAAGTTTCAGTGTAAAGAGACTCGGCTGAGATATGGTTCGTGCGTAGAAACAGTGAACTGGCTTCCTCTTGCGAATGTTCATACAATGGTCACGTGCCGTTTTCCGGCCATTCAAGTGCGCTCATCCGAGGGGCACAGAAGGTCATATGAATTTCTCTTCAGCGCAT
>NW_013573435.1:2306-2510 GCF_000499745.2 Eimeria mitis
TTCCCTGCCCTAATAATTTCAGTGTTGCGGGCAGTTTGCAGAGCATCTGCGTCTGCATCCACCGGCCAAACGGCAGGGGTGTCGATTCGCAGGCTGTCCGACAGCGATGAAGGTAGCCGAGAAGAGAGCACTCCGTCACAGCTCATAGAAGAGTGTGCAGCTTTGGAGGCGGAGTTGGGAGTGGCCTTGACCGAAGAAAGCAAT
>NW_013573435.1:2610-3194 GCF_000499745.2 Eimeria mitis
ATCGATTCGCAGGCTGTCCGACAGCGATGAAGGTAGCCGAGAAGAGAGCACTCTGTCACAGCTCATAGAAGAGTGTGCAGCTTTGGAGGCGGAGTTGGGAGTGGCCTTGACCGAAGAAAGCAATCCAGCGCCAGCATTGGACGCAGAAGAGCAGGTGGCAAGGATCGCCCACTCGTTGTTTCTGGAAGGTCTGGCTTTTGAGATGCAACACACCCAACAAGCCCTAGATCCCAATTTCTTCAACCCCTTGATGCCGTCCCCTGCCAGTTCCGGGCTACGCGATCAGCATCACCCTGTGCACGGGACAGTCCATAGGCCAGACCAACAATATGGCTATCCTGGCCCCCTACACGTAACCTCCGACTTGGCGGCGCCACACCCTCAGCCTGGAGGTCTCCCACCTCAAACGTTTGCTCTAGAGTCTCCCCACGCACTTGGTGGAGCTTCTCAATCAGCCCTCTCCGAGACCCAGCCCTTTTCTGCAGTTCCCTCACCTTTTCCTTGGACCCCACACGGTGCATCCGCCAGTCTCCACACGGGTGTTGCAGCCCCTCAGTCAGTTGGTTTGTTTTCTGACACTGCAC
>NW_013573435.1:3462-4088 GCF_000499745.2 Eimeria mitis
CCGTCACCAGCTGGTGCAGACGAAGCCGCTGCAACAGCAGCAGGCGCAGGTTCTGCAAGCGATTTATCTGCAGCAGCCGGGGCACCAGCATCGGCGGCAGCTAGCCCTCAGCCGGAGTTGATTCAAGCGCATCCATATGTCCACCTGCCTGTCCTGAAGGAGGGAGTGGTGCCACCGCTCGTTGAGCTATCCCCAACGGCTTTTACGGTAAGCAAGGGTGGGGGAACGCGTGACATTTTGGTTGCTTTTCGTCGCCTGTTCATGATGCAGAAGCTGGGCGATCTAGAGGCTTTCGTGCTTGCGGAACATGTCCAGAGGCTTGCAATTGCATCCGCCACTCGTGCGCGGGCAGTCAAGCGGATGAGCCGCGCTCTGCATGGTGCCGCAAATATAGGGCAACAGTTTCTGGCTTTAGACGCGATCGTGTCTGCAATGCACGTCCTAGGACAACGGCCTACTTCTTGCAGTTGGTGGGAGAATTTCACCGCTTGCTTCGATACGAACTACCAGTACCACGAGCCAAAACGCATCATTCATGACAGTGGCAAAGTAAACGTAGACCTCGCCAATCGTATGTTGGCCGCCATGTCCATCTACAAAAAAGGAGAACGGCCACCGCTTGAGGA
>NW_013573436.1:0-802 GCF_000499745.2 Eimeria mitis
TGTTTTTTATTTGTTTATTTATTTATTTATTTTGTTTTTTTATTTATTTGGTTGTTTAGTTAGTTGTTTAGTTAGTTCTGTTGTTTTTTTGGTTTTTTGTTTTTTTGTTTTTTTGCTTTTTTGTTTATTTAAATGGAAATGTAATCAGAAAAGAAAGAGCTGTTGGGCTTGTACCCAAGGATGATGCTATCAACTGTATGTTTTTTATTTATTTATTTTGTTTTTTATTTATTTATTTATTTAGTTGTGTTGTTGTTTTGTTTGTTTGTTTGTTTTTGTCGTTTTTGTTTTTTTGTTTTTTTGTTTTTTTGTTTATTTAAATGGAAATGTAATCAGAAAAGAAAGAGCTGTTGGGCTTGTGCCGAAGGATGACGCTATCAACTGTATGTTTTTTATTTGTTTATTTATTTATTTATTTTGTTTTTTTATTTATTTGGTTGTTTAGTTAGTTGTTTATTTAGTTCTGTTGTTTTTTTGGTTTTTTGTTTTTTTGTTTTTTTGTTTTTTTGTTTATTTAAATGGAAATGTAATCAGAAAAGAAAGAGCTGTTGGGCTTGTGCCGAAGGATGACGCTATCAACTGTATGTTTTTTATTTGTTTATTTATTTATTTATTTTGTTTTTTTATTTATTTGGTTGTTTAGTTAGTTGTTTATTTAGTTCTGTTGTTTTTTTGGTTTTTTGTTTTTTTGTTTTTTTGTTTTTTTGTTTATTTAAATGGAAATGTAATCCGAAAAGAAAGAAGATGCTATCAACTGTATGTTTATTTATTTATTTATTTATTTTGTTTTTTATTTATTTAT
>NW_013573436.1:1950-2935 GCF_000499745.2 Eimeria mitis
TGTTGCTGCTGCTGTAACTACTGCTGCTGGTGCTGTTGCTGCAGCTGCTGCCGTACTCGTTTCTGCTATAGCTGCTGTTGCTGCTGCTGTTGTAATTGCTGCTTCTGTTGTATCACTTGTTCCTGCTGCTGCTGCTGCTGCTGCTGCTGCTGCTGCTGCTTATGCATGCATGCATGCAGGCCCCGACTGCATGATCCCATACAGTGTGTTTTGCTGCTGCAGTGATATTTGGGTGGATATTAATATACTACTTATTTCTATGCTGCTGCTTCACCTGCTGCTGCCGCTCTACCGCTGCTGCTGCTGCTGCTGCTGCTGCTGCTGCTGCATGCAGGGCCTGACTGCATGATCCCGTACAGTGTGTTTTGCGGGGGGAGTGATATTTGGGTGGATATTAATATACTACTTCTTTCTATGCTGCTGCTGCTGCTGCTGCTCTATCTCTGCTGCTGCTGCTGCTGCTGCTCCTCTATCGCTTCTGCTGCTGCTGCTGCTGCTGCATGCATGCATGCAGGCCCCGACTGCATGATCCCGTACAGTGTGTTTTGTGGGGGGAGTGATATTTGGGTGGATATGGGCAATAAGGCGGAGGGGGTGGCGTTGATGCTGGGGCTGATGGATATACACCCGAACCAGGCGTTGCATGTGGGGGATCAGTTTAGCATCGTAGGCAATGATCTTGCTGCTAGGTATATTTTATTTTTTATTTATTTTATTTATTTTATTTTCGTTTTGTTTTTTTTTTTAGTTTGTTTTTCTCTGTTTTTCTCTAGCTTTCTATTGATGTATTATACACCCCAGGGGATGCATGTTGGCGTAGGCAGTGATCTTGCTGCTAGATATATTTTATTTTATTTTATTTTATTTTATTTATTTTATTTTATTTTATTTTTATTTTGTTTTTGTTTAGTTGTTTTTTATTTAGTTTTAGCTTTATATTGATGTATTATACACCCTACTTTATAGATACACCTAGGTAAATAAT
>NW_013573436.1:3035-4087 GCF_000499745.2 Eimeria mitis
ATATTGATGTATTATACACCCCAGGGGATGCATGTTGGCGTAGGCAGTGATCTTTCTGCTAGATATATTTTATTTTATTTTATTTTATTTTATTTTATTTTATTTATTTTATTTGATTTTGTTTTTATTTTGGTTTTGTTTAGTTTTGTTTTATTTAGTTTTAGCTTTATATTGATGTATTATACACCCTACTTTATAGATACACCTAGGTAAATAATATTTATTTTTATTTTTTTATTTTTTTATTTTTTTATTTTTATTGTTTTTTATTGTTTTTATTTATTATTTATTATCTAATGATAATCATATTGCGGTTCTTGCTGCTGCTGTTGCTGCTGCTTTTGATGCTGCTGCTGTTGCTGCTGCTGCTGTCGCTGCTGCTGCTGTTGCTGCTGCTCCTGTTGCTGCTGCTGCTGCTGCTGTTGCTGTTGCTGCTGCTGCTGCTGCTGCTGCTGGCACAGGATTTGTTCGCCTACACTGTGGATACGAAACCCCCGAGAGACTGCTGCAGTGCTGCAGGAGCTCCTAGCTGAAGACTAGCAGCAGCAGGCAGCAGCACAGCTGCAGCAGCAAGCAGCAGCACAACTGCAACAGCAAGCAGCAGCAAGCAGCAGCACAGCTGCAGCAGCGTAACTGCAGCAGACAGCAGCAGAAAGAAAAAAAACAAATATAGAGGCAAAATAAGAAAAGAGAAATAAAAAATAAAGAAACAAAAAGATAAACATTTACTGCAGGAGTAGAGAAAGGGACAGAGAGAGAAAAAAAAAATAAAAAGGAGACAGATAGAGACAGATAAAGGAGACAGATAAAGAGAGAGAAAGAAAGGAGATAGAGAGAGAAAGAAAGGAGACAGAGAGAAAGAGAAAGAGATAAAGAGAAAGAAAGGAGACAGAAAGAGAGAGACAGAGAGAGACAGAAAAAGGAGACAGAGAGAGACAGAAAAAGGAGACAGAGAGAAATGATAAAACCAAAAAAAAATTAAAAAAGCAGAGACAAAGAGAGACAAAGCAAAAAGAAATTAAATATATATATAATATATATATATATATATA
>NW_013573437.1:2036-2663 GCF_000499745.2 Eimeria mitis
TGCAGCAGCAGCAGCAGCAGCAGCAGCAGCAGCAGCGGGAGCAGCGGGAGCAGCGGGAGCAGCAGCAGGGGTAGTTATATGCTTGCTTCTGTGGGGCAAGATGGCTGCTTGCTGCTGCATGATATTCGTGCTGCTGCTGCTGCTGTTGCTGTTTATAAAACAGAAATAAAGGGGGCCCCCGTACGTCTACTCAGCTGCTCCTGGTGTACAGACACCTCAGTTGCTTCAGGCGGCAGCGACGGCCGCATCCGCATACATCAACTCATCACCGGGCCCTGAACTGCAGCAGCAGCAGCAGCGGCAGCAGCAGCGGCGGAGGCGGCGGTGGCACTTCATCGCAATAAAGCCACTAAACAAATACAACTCAGTAAAAATAAATAATATAAATAATATAAATAATAATATTAAATAATATAAATAATAAATAATAATAAAAACAATAATAATAATAATATTTATTATTATTTTTATTTTTATTAAATCCAAACAAACCCGAAAAAGAAATTCATTGAAACCCACACCACCCATCAACGCTGACCAAGGGGGCCCCCCCGTACCCTTACGGGGGCCCCCCTTGGGGGCCCCCCTTGGGGGCCCCCCGTGGGGGCCCCCCTAGGGGGCCCCCCG
>NW_013573437.1:2763-3519 GCF_000499745.2 Eimeria mitis
AATAAATAATAATAAAAACAATAATAATAATTATATTTATTATTATTTTTATTTTTATTAAATCCAAAAAAACCCGAAAAAGAAATTCATTGAAACCCACACCACCCATCCACGCTGACCAAGGGGGCCCCCCCGTACCCTTACGGGGGCCCCCCTAGGGGGCCCCCCTTGGGGGCCCCCCTATGGGGCCCCCCTAGGGGGCCCCGTCATAAAAGTAGCCCCCTCTACTGTACCCTAAAGGGCCCCTGTAATAGGGGGCCCCCAGGCACAAGGGGGGCCCCCTGGGGGGCCCCCTAAGGTGGGTTCTAGGGGGCCCCTGGGGCCCCCTAGAGGGGCCCCTTGAGGGGCCCCCTGGGGGTCCTCCAGGGGCCCCTGGGGGGGCCCCCAGCCACCGCGGGGGCCCCCCGAGGGGGTTTATTTAATAGAGAAGACAGAGAACTTGTGGGGGGCCCGTTGGGATGTTGAAGGTTTATTTGTTTAGGGTTTAGGTTTTAGGGTTTAGGGTTTAGGGTTTGGGGTTTAGGGTTTAGGGTTTAGGGTTTATAATAGATGCAGTGTGTACGGAGACAGCAAACCCTAAACCCTAAACCCTAAACCCTTGCCGATAGTCTAAAGCAGTGGAGCCTCAATCCTTACAAACCCTAAACCCTAAACCCTAGCTGTAAACTACACTAAACCCTAAACCCTAAATATATATAAATACATATATATATATATATATATATATATATATATATATATATATATATATATATA
>NW_013573437.1:3619-3965 GCF_000499745.2 Eimeria mitis
CGCGGGGGCCCCCCTAGAGGGTTTATTTAATAGAGAAGACAGAGAACTTGTGGGGCCCCCGTTGGGATTTTGAAGGTTTATTTGTTTAGGGTTTAGGGTTTAGGGTTTGGGGTTTAGGGTTTAGGGTTTGGGGTTTAGGGTTTAGGGTTTATCATAGATGCAGTGTGTACGGAGACAGCAAACCCTAAACCCTAAACCCTTGCCGATAGTCTCAAGCCGTGGAGCCTCAATCCTTATAAACCCTAAACCCTAAACCCTAGCTGTAACACTAAACCCTAAACCCTAAACATATATAAATACAAATATATATATATATATATATATATATATATATATATATATATAT
>NW_013573437.1:4028-4177 GCF_000499745.2 Eimeria mitis
GGGGAGTTGCTGCTGCTGCAGCAGCGTTTGATGGTGGTGGTGGTGGTGCTGTTTATTCTGCTGCTGCTGGACCTGTTGCAGCATCTGCTGCTGCAGCTGCTGCTGCAGCTGCTGCTGCAGCTGCTGCAGCTGCGTGTTTTTTTTTTTTT
>NW_013573438.1:2352-2612 GCF_000499745.2 Eimeria mitis
ACCCTAAACCCTAAACCCTAGTGTTTAAGTGTTTAGTTATCTGAATGTTTAAATGCTTGAATATATAAGTGGTTTAGGGTTTAGGGTTTAGGGTTTAGTTTATAAAGAAATATAAATATAAATATATAAAAAGAGAGGGTTTGTTCTCTAGGGTTTTTCTGTCTCTATCTCTTGCGCAATATAAACAATAAGGGTTTAGGGTTTAGGGTTTAGGGTTTAGGGTTTACTCTATCGTTGTAAGTAATAGCGAGAGGGTGGTT
>NW_013573438.1:2712-2923 GCF_000499745.2 Eimeria mitis
ACAATATAAACAATATAAAACAAGGGTTTAGGGTTTAGGGTTTAGGGTTTAGGGTTTAGGGTTTACTCTATCGTTGTAAGTAATAGCGAGAGGGTGGTTTGAGTTTATTAAGAAATTATTATTAACCCCAAAGTGGCCCACGTCGTGCACCAAACCAGATATCACCACAGCTAGTTTTTGCGATGGAGACAGCCTAAAAAACATAAAAAAA
>NW_013573438.1:3023-3272 GCF_000499745.2 Eimeria mitis
CAACACTTAAACACTAGGGTTTAGGGTTTAGGGTTTAGGGCTTAGGGTTTATGGTTGTATAGGGGGCGTGTTGTTTATAAAAAAGCAAAAAGATAAATATATAGGAGAAAAGGGTTTAGGGTTTAGGGTTTTTTCTGTCTCTATCTCTTGCACAATACATACTCTATAAAACAAGGGTCTAGGGTTTAGGGTTTAGGGTTTAGGGTTTAGGGTTTAGGGTTTAGGGTTTAGGGTTTACGCAGGCCGTGC
>NW_013573438.1:3372-4265 GCF_000499745.2 Eimeria mitis
AACAAATAAATATAAATAAATATATTTATTTGTTTGTTTATTTGTTTATATTTATATTTATTTATTTTTTTCGTTTTTGTTTTATTAAATTTGGATTTATATTTATTTTTTTTTTATTTTTTTTTGGTTGCAACAATACAGATATCACCACAGCTAGTTTTTGCGATGGAGACAGCACAAAAAAAAAAAATAAATAAATAAATATTTATTTATTTATTTATTTATTTATTTGTTTATTTGTTTATTTGTTTATATTTATATTTATTTAGTTTTTTCTGTTTTTGTTTTTTTAAATTTATATATTTTTTTTTTTTGGTTGCAACAAAACAGATATCACCACAGCGATGGAGACAGCCTAAAAAAAACAAAAAAATAAATAAATATAAAAATATATATTCATTTTTTATTTTATTTATTTTTTATTTTATTTATTTATATTTGTATTTATTTAGTTGTATTTATTTATATTTATTTATACGAAGACCAAAACCGTAAAAAAACAAAAAAAACAAAGAAAATAATTAATTTAAATAAACAAACAAATAAAAATAAACAAAATAAATAAAATAAAATAAAAAATAAAAGATAAATAAAATAAAATAAAATAAATAAATAAATAAATAAACTTACGAAGACCAGTAGCCTGTGTGTCTTAGCAACCAAAAACCGTAAAAAAACGAAAAAACAAAAAAACAAAAAAAAACAAAAAAACTAATTAATTTAAATAAACAAATAAAATAAATAAAATAAAATAAATTAAATAAATAAAATAAATAAATAAATAAATAAATAAACTTACAAAGACCAGTAGCCTGTGTGTCTTAGCAACCAAACATGAAGATGAGCTACAGCCCCTGCATGTCTTTCGTTGTGGTAGGGGGTTTGTCTATACC
>NW_013573439.1:0-2084 GCF_000499745.2 Eimeria mitis
GCAGCAACAGCTAGCTACGGCTAGCTGCAGCAACAGCTAGCTACGGCTAGCTGCAGCAACAGCTAGCTACAGCTAGCTGTTGCTGATGTGAATTGTCATCATTGAAGGGGAGATATCCTTCAGGCGTATGGTGGTAGCTGGTGTTTCTGTCTATCATCTGTCTCCTCTTTTTTTTCTCTATCTCTCTGTCTCTGTCTAGCTATCTATCTCTATTTTTTTGTCTCTATCTAGCTACTCTGTCTCCTTTTTCTGTCTCTGTCTCCCTATAGCTACATATCACCTCTCTCTGTCTCTATCTCGCTATCTATATCTATACTTCTGTCTCCTCGTTGTTATTCTGTCTCCTTTCTCTGTCTCTGTCTCTCTATATATATCTATATATACTTCTCTGTCTGTGTCTGTGTGTTGTGTTCCCCCCAAACGTCCCCTGGAGTCTTCTTTGGGCTCCTTTGTTTGTTTTATAGTTGTGAGGCATTGCTACTGACATTTGCAGTCGGAGGCCCCCTCTATATTTCAGGTGTACATACAGCTCAGCATTAGATAATTACATCTTATAAACCCAAAAAAAAAAGGATTTATAAGGAACATTATTTAATTTTTATTTCATTTTATTTTATTTTTATTTTATTTTTATTTTTTTTTTTATTTTTATATCAACATTTACACCCATGACACACATACGGGGGCCCCCTATAACCTCAGGGGGGCGGGCGGGGGCCCCCAAGAGCTACCTCAGGGGGCCCCCCAATATATTGGGGGAGGGGAGGGGGGCCCCCCATCCTTTGGTGCGATCCAAACTGTAATACATGGGGGCTCATCACCACAAGGGGGGCCCCTCTTCCTGCGATGCAAACAGTAATAATATAATACGGGGGCCCCCCAGCATGTGCAAGGGGCCCCTCAACCAATTCGCGGGCCGGCGGGGCCTCGGCAGTACTTGGGGGGCCCCAGGGGGGCCCCGCAGTGGGGGCCCCGATGGGGCCCCCCAGTGGGGGCCCCGACGGGGCCCTATGGTGCTGGGGGGCCCCGAGAGGGCCCTAAGTGGGTGGGGGGGCCCCGAGGGGCCCCTAAGAGGGGGCCCCTATGGGGCCCTAACGGGGGCCCCGGGGGGCCCCTAAGAGGGGGGCCCTACGGGACCCTGAGAAGGGGGCCCTACGGGACCCTGAGAGGCGCACCGAAGGGCCCCTAATGGGGGGGGCCCCCACGAGCTCATGAAAAGGGCACATAGGGGCTGCTGAAAGGGGGGCCCCTGGGGGCCCCCAAGAGGGGCACCGTAGGGGCCCCTGTGCAGGGCACCAAACGACTCCTGAAGGGGGCCCCTGGGGGCCCCTGAGAGGGGACCCCCTAGAGGGGGAGGGAGAGGGGGGGGGGGNGGGAGGGAGAGGGGGGGGGGAGGGGGGCCCTCGGGGGCCCCTAGGGGGGCCCCAAAGGGCCCCGTGAGGACCGCGTGTTGGGGGCCCTGGGGTGTATGCAGAGTCCTCAGTGGGGAGGAGGCAAGGTGGGTTTGGCGTTGTGATGCAGCAGTAAACCCCTGCTGCTGTTGCTGCTGCTGCTGCTGCTGCCGCTGTTACTGCTGCTGCTGCTGCTGCTGTTGCTGCTGCTGCTGCTGCTGCTGCTGCTGTGATTACTGTGCAAAAAGGGGAGGAGAAGAGAAGGGGGGCGGCCTCTTTTTTTCTTCTCTCTTCGTCTCCCTCATACAGACAGGCGCTGTCAAACAGCTGCAACTCCTGCTGCTGCTGCTGCTGCTGCTGCCGCTGCTGCTGCTGCTGCTGCTGCTGCTGCTGCTGCTGCAGCTAGCTGTGCTCGTTGGCCTGACGAACTGCCAGCCGGCAGCGCCGCGAGAGCTCCTCCCAATCAACCTGAGGAAATTTCTCTCTCAGCTGCTCGCCCTGAAAAATAAAATAAATAAAAAAATAAAAATAAAAAAAACTAAAAATAAAAATAAAATGAAAAGAAAAGGAGACAGGAGACAGGCGATACAATGATAAAGACGGGTAGATAAACAAATATATATTTAGATTATATATATATATATATATATACAAATGTATATATATATATATATATATATATATATATATATA
>NW_013573439.1:2123-2456 GCF_000499745.2 Eimeria mitis
TAGCTTAATCAGACAGAGACAGAAAGAGAAAGAAAGGAGACAGAAAAAAAGTGGCTGTGTATTAAAGAGGAGACAAAAAAACGGAGACAGAGAAAGGAGACAGGAAACAGACAAATCAATAAAAAGGAGACAAACAAACGAAAAGAAACACACCAAAAGAGACAGAAACAAAGGAGACAAACAGAAGGAGACAGAGACAGAAGAAGAGACAAAAGAGGAGACAAACAAACAAACACAAAAACAAAACAAACAAACAACAGAAAAAGAGACAGAGACAGAACAAGAGACAAACAAACAAACAAACAACGAACTAAACCCCCCCCCCAAAAAAAA
>NW_013573439.1:2709-3031 GCF_000499745.2 Eimeria mitis
TTAGCATAAGCGAGGAAGTGTACAACCCAAGCTCCTCTATCTTGTCTCTGTACGCTTGTATCAACAACGATACTACACCATCCGCCAATACATAGACTGAATCGTGTAGAGCATTTAGGGTCTAGGTCAATAGAAAGAGGGTTTATAATAAGAGATACAGACCCTAAACAACCCTCTAAACCCCCCATATCGTAATCTCTCTTCTCTCTATACCAAAACCAATGCCCCCTATATAATACAAAGTAACGAGCACTCCAACGAGCACGGCAACGAGGCCAGCTGCTACCTGGAGCCGTGTGCACGTTGCCTGACACACACATAA
>NW_013573439.1:3198-3662 GCF_000499745.2 Eimeria mitis
GATACTAAACCCATCCACACTCAAACACATCATCACCCAACAAAATTTAGGGTTTAGGGTTTAGGGTTTAGGATGAAGTGACACCCCGGTACTAGGGGAGCGTATTGAGGGTTTAGGGTTTAGGGTTTGTGATGCGGTGCCGTGGCTAACAGAAGAACCATTTAGGGTTTAGGGTTTAGGGTTTAGGCTACCTTGATCTGGTCTTCGTCAGTTTAGGGTTTAGGGTTTACCATGATATAGCGGTAATCCATCAAAACCTAGTTCTCCTAGGGTTAAGGGTTTAGGGTTTACATAGTCTATCAATACCTAATTCTCATGTTGTATCTCTAGGGTTTAGGGTTTACCATGGTATAGAGGCAATCTACAGACTCCTACTTCTCTTGTTATATCTTCTAGGGTTTAGGGTTTACGAGGGTTTACCATGGTATAGAGGCAATCTATATATGCCTAGTTCTCCCGTTGTA
>NW_013573439.1:3762-3995 GCF_000499745.2 Eimeria mitis
GGGTTTACATAATCTATCAATACCTAATCGTCGTCTTGCATCGCTAGGGTTTAGGGTTTACCATGAAAAAGAGGCAATCTACAGATATCTAGTTCTCTTGTTATATCTTCTACAGTCTAGGGTTTAGGGTTTACGAGGGTTTACGAGGGTTTACGAGGGTTATTGGTATAGAGGCAATCTATATATGCCTAGTTCTCCCGTTGTATCCTCTAACAAATATCCATTAAAAGCTT
>NW_013573440.1:0-2280 GCF_000499745.2 Eimeria mitis
TATATATATATATATATATATATTATTCGGCTGCTCTAAACCCTAAACCCTAAACCCTTGACGCACACCTCACTCCTGTACACCGCTAGGGTTTATGCGGGGGGCCAACGACCCCCCCCGTAAACCCTAAACCCTAAACCCTAAACCCTTTTTTTTTTTATTTGCTTGGCTGGCTTGAGGGATCCGGCAGCACCAGTTGCTGCTGCAGCAGGAGCTGCTGCTGCAGCAGGAGCTGCTGCTGCAGCAGGAGCTGCTGCAGCAGCAGGAGCTGCTGCTGCAGTGTGTAATAAAACTCAGCAGTTGCTGCTGCAGCAGACGTTGCTGCTGCTGTTGCAGTTACTGCTGCTGCAGTTGCTGCTGCTGCAGTTGCTGCTGTTGCTGCTGCTGCAGTTGCTGCAGCATTGGAAGCAGTTTTAGTTTGCGTATTTCTGTTGAGTTTGTCGTTACAGACAAATTTATTTCTTTTTATTAATAAATATATAAAATAAAAATAAAAAAAAATAATAAAATATTAAAAAAAACTAAAAAAAGTAATTTGTTTATAATAATAATAGTAAAATAAGAAAAATAAAAAGAAACAAAACACAAAAAACAAAACAAAACAAACAGAAAAAAACCAGTTGCTATGAGGCACAAACAAATGAAAAAATAAAAGAAATTAATTTAATTAAGTTTTAATATAATAATAAATTAAAAATAAAATAAATAAAAATATAAATTTAATTAAAGATATTATATGCCGTTTAGTATAATTAATTTCGGGTGTATATCGATCGACGAATTGCGGTGTACGCATAGAAATAAAAAAAATAATTGAATAAATAATTTAAAATAAAAGAATAAATAAATAAAAATAAAAATAAAAATAAAAATAAAATAATTTAATATATTAAACTAAATTTATATTTCATTAAAATGTGCTACAAAAAAAAAACAGAAATTTCAGCTTTCTGGTCGGCGGTGGTTACTGGGTGTATCGAGAGATTAGTATGATATATTTTATGTTTTTTTTTCGTTTTTTTTTTAATTTAATTTATTTAATTTAATATTTAATTAATTTATTTTATTTTAATTTATTTTTTTTCTCAAAATTTCGGTTTTTTATCGATAAAGTTTCACCTTCTATGCCTGGTCTGTCGATGGTCTGTCGGTTGGTATAGACGCTCAGCTGCAGCGGAGCTGCAGGGGGTGGGTGTTGCTCGAACCCCGCATTAAATTCAGAAAAATTTTAGTATTTTTATTGTAATTTGTAAATTAAAAATAAAATAAATAAAAATATTGGTTTTTAAAAACAAAAAGCGGAAAAAAAACGGAGAAAAATGACATTCTTTTGGCGCTGTGTTCAGGTGTATGCGCAGCTCAGAACACCAGGCTGCAGCCACTCACCGGTTGCATCATTTATGTATATCTTTGTGTTTTATTTTCTTTTATTTTAATATTTTAAGTTTTATTTTTTGTTTTTAATTTTATTTCCCCTCAGTTACACCTATTTACCTCCTGCTTCCCCCATATATTTAGTGGTTTCTCTGCCGGCAGCTCATCGCCTAGCAATCGGGAGCTGTATGCAGGCCAGAATATCTCTTTCTTTGCAAATTTTTATTTATTTTTTTCTTTATTTTATATTTTTATTTATTAATTTTACATAAAAAAGCTCAGTAGCGACACAGCCGCAAATCTCCTCCTTCTGGTGTATGTACTACACCTGCAACCACTGACTGCAGCAACGATGCATATCGTCAGCTGTATATGCAGCTGCACATACACCTGAGCCCCTTTTTCTTTTTCTTTTTCTCTCATATTTATTCTTTTTCTCTCATATTTATTTATTCTTATTCTCTCCCCCCCCGCTTTTTTTTTTTAGTTGCTGATGAACCCGCTGCTGCTGCCTTCTTGCTGCAATGGAGAGGAGAGAATTTCGGGTGTATGTACAGCTGCGGCGTGGCCGCCGCAGCAGCAAGCAGCAGTTGTTACTGGAGTGCAGCGGCAGCTGCTGCAGCAGCAGCAGCTTCAGCAACTGCAGCAGCTGAAGCTGCAGCAGATGCAGCAGCTGCAGCAGCTGCAGCAGCTGCAGCACATGCATGCACTAGGGGGCCTCAATCATTTCTCTTTAGAAGGATTAAGGGGTGACCTGCTGCTGCAGCAGCCGTCTCTGCTGCAGGTTAGTATTTTGTTTACTTTTTTGCTGCTGCAGTTTTAATTTTTTATGTATTTTTATTTCTTTTTCTCCTGCTGAGGCCAATGGAGTATGATCTGCTGCTGCTGCTGCTGTTGCTGCTGCTG
>NW_013573440.1:2380-2775 GCF_000499745.2 Eimeria mitis
ATATTTTTATTATGTTTTCTCCTGCTGAGGCCAATGGAGTATGATCTGCTGCTGCTGCTGCTGTTGCTGCTGCTGCTGCTGCTGCTGCTGTCTTTGCTGCTGCTTGATAGTTTTTTCTTTCTCTGTTTATTTTATTGTTTGTCTGTGTTTTTATTTTTTTTTATTTTTCTCTCTCAGCGGTTTTATTTATTAAACAGCCCCCTGGCGGCCTATGAAGCAGCATTGGCTTCGCGTACACACCAGCAGCAGCAGCAGCAGCAGCAGCAGCAGCAGCAGCAGCAGCAGCAGCAGAGAGCTGCTGCAAGGGACCCACTGCCCCCTGGTTCTGCTGCTGTCTTGCTGCCTGTCATTCAGCCCCTCAATCGATGCACCCGCTCCCGCTGCAGCAACTTTGC
>NW_013573440.1:2875-3013 GCF_000499745.2 Eimeria mitis
TCTTGCTGCCTGTCATTCAGCCCCTCAATCGATGCACCCGCTCCCGCTGCAGCAACTTTGCTGCTTCACAGCAGCAGCAGCAGCAGCAGCAGCAGAAGCAGCAGCAGCAGCAGCAGCAGCAGCAGCAGCAGAAGCAGC
>NW_013573440.1:3113-3428 GCF_000499745.2 Eimeria mitis
GTGTTAGACAGAGACAGAAAGAAAGGAGATGCTGCTGCAGCAGATGAATTGCTGCTGTTGTTATCTCCTACTGAAAAAGAAAAAATAAATAAATTTAATATAAAACATAAAAATAAAGTAAACACAACAAATACAACTCTTACACATGCATGCATGCATGCGTTTATCTTGATGCTGCAGCTGCTGCAGCAGCTGCTGCAGCAGCAGCAGCGGGAGATATCTATGTGTGTCTAAACTCTACATATTTTTGTTTATATATATATATATATATATATATATATATATATATATATATATATATATATATATATATAT
>NW_013573440.1:3482-3841 GCF_000499745.2 Eimeria mitis
AGTATATATATACGGTTTATGATTTATATATATGCTGACGTATTTGCCGCTGCGTTTTTCTCTGCTTTTGTTGCTGCAGCTAGAAGAAGACAGCGCAGCAGCAGCAGGTGCTGCTGCTGCTGCTGCTGCAGCAGCAGCAGCAGCAAGCTTACAACTGATAGACACGTCAAGCCTGAAACACCCCGGGCAGCAGCAGCAACAGCAGCAGCAGCAGCAGCAACAGCAGCAACCGCAGCAGCAGCCGCAGCAACAGCCGCAGCAACAGCAGCACGACCAGCAGCAAGACCAGCAGCAGCAGCAGCAGCAGCAGCAGCAGCAGCAGCAGCAGCAGCAGCTGTTAGAAGGCCGCATGCACCGCC
>NW_013573440.1:3889-4175 GCF_000499745.2 Eimeria mitis
TTCTTTTTGTGTTATTTCATCGATTCAGTCTGCTGCTGCATTTATTATATTTAATAAAAATAATTATATTAATATAAATATAAATATAAATAATAAACAAATAAATTTATATAAACAAATAAATTTATATAAACAAATAAATACAAACAAAAGCAACATACAGCAACAACAAATACACAAAGAAAACAACAACGAAGCAAAGCCGCAACACACAGGGTGAGCTGTCAGTGGCTAGCTAGCTAGCTAGCTAGCTAGCTAGCTAGCCATATATATATATATATATATA
>NW_013573441.1:1911-3904 GCF_000499745.2 Eimeria mitis
CCCTAAACCCTAAACCCTAATAAAATATTATTGTATATAATTTGAGGGTTTAGGGGGAAAGCGTATAAACCCCCGATAGAAGAGCAGTCTACAACAACCGCTGAACCCTAATAAACCCCCCAAACCCCAAACCCTAAACCCCAAACCCTAAACCCTAAACCCTAAACCCTAAACCCTAAACCCTCACAAGAGAACTTCTGGCGCAGTGTACATGGGGGTCCCGCATACAGAACGAAGAAGAGAGCTTGTCGGCCGCTGAAGGCTCCGCGGGGCTGTTGGAGCCCCCTCGCTCCCAGCTGCAAACCCTAAACCCTAAACCCTAAACCCTAAACCCTCAAAAACCCTCAAAAACCCTAAAAACCCTAAAAACCCCAGAAAACCCTAGAAAACCCTAATAAACCCTGATAAAGCTTTTTTTTTTGCTGCAAGGGTAGAAAGTGAAATTAAGGGTTTAGGGTTTTGAGGGGTTATCTGGGGTTCTCGTATCTAGGGTTTAGGGTTTAGGGTTTAGGGTTTAGGGTTTAGGGTTTACAGTTGTGTTCCTGGTGTTTGTCTGAGTGATGCAGAGACGCATCCGTGCTGAGAGTCGTCGAAGCGCAGCTGCTGCCCCCGCAGCTACCCAGGCCTTGCTGCAGCCCGCTGCAGCAGCAGCAGCAGCAGCAGCAGCAGCAGCAGTAGCAGCAGCAGCAGCAGCAGCAGCAGCAGCAGTAGTAGTAGTAGTAGTAGTAGCAGCAGCAGCAGTAGCAGCAGGAGCAGGAGCAGCAGAAGCAGCAGGAGCAGCAGCAAAAAGTAGCAGCAGCAGCAGCAGCAGCAGTAGCAGCAGCAGCAGCAGAGGGAATGAGGAGAGAAAGGAGACAAAGGGAAAAAAAACAAAAAGGAGACAAAAGGAGACAGCAAGAGGTGTACTGTCTCCTTCTTTTTTTCAGGGTTTAGGGTTTAGGGTTTAGGGTTTAGGGTTTAGGGTTTAGGGTTTAGTCTCTCTTTGTATATGCAGCATCTTCTGTCTCTGTCTCTGTCTCTTTCTATCTCCTTCTGTCTCCTTTTGTTTCTGTCTCTATTCTCTCTTTTGTCTCTTTTTTAGGGTTTAGGGTTTAGGGTTTAGGGTTTAGGGTTTAGGGTTTTGTTTCCTTCTGTTCCATCCGCTGTAAGGCTTTGTCTCCTCCTGGCCTTCTGCACTAAACCCTAAACCCTAAACCCTAATAAACCCTAAACCCTAAACCCTAAACCCTAATAAACATTAAACCCTAATAAACCCTAAACCCTAAACCCTAAACCCTTGCTTTTCTTCTTGAGAGCCAAAGACATGAGGAGCGAATCTCGCCTAAACCCTAAACCCTAGCCCCTGACCCCTGACCCCTGCACCCTAAACCCTAACCCCAAACCCCTAAACCCTAAACCCTAAACCCTCATAAACCCTAAACCCTCACTCTTCTTCTTGCGAGCCAAAGACATGCGGGGCAAACCTCGCTTGAACCCAAAACCCAAACCCCAAACCCTAACCCCAAACCCCAAAACCCTAATAAACCCTAATAAACCCTACTAAACCCTAAACCCTAAACCCTAAACCCTCATAAACCCTAAACCCTCACTCTTCTTCTTCTGAGCCAAAGACATGGGGGGCAAACCTCGTTCGAACTCAAAAACCCGACCCCTAAACCCTAACCCCAAAACCCTACTAAACCCTAAACCCCCATAAACCCTAAACCCTCATAAACCCTAAACCCTAAACCCTCACTCTTCTTCTTCTGAGCCAAAGACATGGGGGGCAAACCTCGCTAAGCCAAAGTCGAGCAGTTTCAGGCGCCCGTCTCTTGAGAAAGCTATATTGTCAGGTTTTATATCGCGGTGAATGAAATGCAGCTGCACACAAAACCCTAAACCCTAAACCCTCATAAACCCTAAACCCTAAACCCTAAACCCTAAACCCTAGCCCATACTGTATTTACCACGCCTTAATAATTTAAACAAGAAAGGAAAAAAAAAAAAAAAAAAA
>NW_013573442.1:0-251 GCF_000499745.2 Eimeria mitis
TATATATATATATATATATATATATATATATACATATATAAATATATATACATACATGCATAGAAAGAAAGAGAAATAAATAAATAAATAAATAATAAACAAAAGAACAAACAAATAAATAAATAAATAAATAAATAAAATACCTGTCTCGTGACTGTGAGAGTGATATCAAAGAAAGGCTGGTTGGTGTATATATATATATATATATATATATATATATATATATATATATATATATATATATATACATA
>NW_013573442.1:282-1340 GCF_000499745.2 Eimeria mitis
AATAAATAAATAAATAAATATATAAATATAAATATAAATATGAATAAAAATATAAATAAATAAATAAATAAATAAATAAATATATTACCTGTCTGGTGACGGTGAGAGTGATATCAAAGAAAGGCTGGTTGGTGTATATATACATATATATACACATACATATATACATACATACATAGAAAGAAAGAGAAATAAATAAATAAAAATAGATAAAAATAAATAAATAAATAAATAAATATATTACCTGTCTGGTGACGGTGAGAGTAATATCAAAGAAAGGCTGATTGGTGGCTACAGCAACGGGAGACAAACAAAACAGACGCTGCAGGTCTGGCCCCTTGCAGGTAGCCTCGAACTCCTTTTCTTTCTGTTTATAAAATAAATAAATAAATAAATAAATAAATAAATAAATAAATAAATATAAATAAATAAATATATATAAATAAATATAAATAAATAAATAAATAAATATAATATAAATAAATATAAATAAGTATAAATAAATATAAATAAATAAATATATGAATATATAAATAAACATAGATACATTTAAATATATATGTGTGTAGATGGATAGATACTTTAATATATAAATTTATTTATAAATAAATTTATAGATAGATAGATAAATAAATAAATAAAAATAAATAAATAAATATGTTTATATATAAATATATAAATAAACTGATAGATAAAGGAATACACTAGTAAATAAATTGATAGCATAATATATACATAATACATATATGTATATATAAACATAAATATAAATATAAATATAGATACAAATACAAATATAAATACAGATACAAATATAAACACAAAAATATAAATATAAAAATAAAAGTATATATCTAACCATGGTGAGCATAAGGAGCATAGCTCTGGCTGTTTCATCGTCGATGGTGACGGGGCCCTTAATGGCGAGAGAATACACAAAGGGGGGCCCCTCAGTACCCTCTAGGCGCCGAGATGCTCGCACCTGAATGTACTTTCCTACCTGTGCACATATATATATATATATATATATATATATATATATATATATATATATATAT
>NW_013573442.1:1395-1544 GCF_000499745.2 Eimeria mitis
GTATATATATATGTATGTATATGTATGTATATGTATATGTATGTATATGTATGTGTATATGTATGTATATGTCTATGTATATATATATATATATATATATATAATAAATAGATAATATACATATACATGCATATACACATAAATATAAT
>NW_013573442.1:1759-2169 GCF_000499745.2 Eimeria mitis
ACAGCCTCGCACTCTGCCGGGAAGAGCCGCTCTCTCCCCGGCTGGCTCGCCACAAACCACTCCACCACAGATGCAGGCCGCCCGCATACACCCCGGCCCCCTATGTCGTTCACCCGTACTTCGCGGCCTGCGTAGAAAGAATATGTATATATATATGTATGTTCATGTAGAAAGAGAGAGAGGAGAGAGAGAGAGAGGAGAGAGATATATATGTATACAGATATTTATATATGGCCGCATACACCACGACCACCTATGTCGTTCACCCGTACTTCGCGGCCTGCGTAGAAAGAATATATTTATGTGTATAGGTGTTTATATATGTAGAGAGAGAAGAGAGAGCGAATATATATATATATATATATATATATATATATATATATATATATATATATATATATATATATATA
>NW_013573442.1:3694-3903 GCF_000499745.2 Eimeria mitis
GTTCTGCTGCTGCTTTTGTTGTTGTTTTTGGTGCTGATGCTTTGTTTTTGCTGCTTTTGTTTTAGCTCATGCTGTTGTTTTTGTTTTTGTTTTTTTTCTTTTGTTGTGGTGGTTGGTGTTGTTTTTATAGTTGTTATTCTACTTTTGTTTTTGTTTTTTCGTCGTCGCTATTGTTTTCTTGTAATTATTATTATTATTATATATATATA
>NW_013573443.1:0-1221 GCF_000499745.2 Eimeria mitis
CCGCCATGGCGCATTCCGGAAAGCGGTGCAAAATCTTGGGCACAACGACTAGCGCATGGTGGAAAAATGAACCCTGCGTTCATTCGAGGCCAGATTCTCTGGCACGCTGCTGAGGTGGTGTGGAGGTTCAAGCGCACTCGGTGGACATGTATAGACAGTAAGCATCCAGATTCCGCGAGCGGAAATCAATGAACTCTGCTCCACGGGACAGAACGCGAGAACGGTGATCGGCTCGGTGCGCGTTCGCCGCACTCCCGATTGGATGCATAGCTGAGTCCAGTTCCGTCAGCGCGGGGGCCTGGGCCGTGAATTGCGGAAGCATCTGGCGGGGGCGCCGACGGAAGCTCGTCGAACGTCATTTTCTGCTTCGCTCTTGTTAGGCGCCGCCATGGCGCATTCCGGAAAGCGGTGCAAAATCCTGGGCACAACGTCTAGCGCATGGTGGAAAAATGAACCCTGCGTTCAATCGAGGCCAAATTCACTGGCACGCTGCTGAGGTGGCGGGGAGGTTCAAGCGCACTCGGTGGACATGTATAGACAGTAAGCATCCAGATTCCGCGAGCGGAAATCAATGAACTCTGCTCCACGGGACAGAACGCGAGAACGGTGATCGGCTCGGTGCGCGTTCGCCGCACTCCCGATTGGATGCATAGCTGAGTCCAGTTCCGTCAGCGCGGGGGCCTGGGCCGTGAATTGCGGAAGCATCTGGCGGGGGCGCCGACGGAAGCTCGGCGAACGTCATTTTCTGCTTTGCTCTTGATAGGCTCCGCCATGGCGCATTCCCGAAAGCGGTGCAAAAGCTTGGACACAACGTCTAGCGCGTGGTGGAAAACGAACCCTGCGTTCATTCGAGGCCAGATTCACCGGCATGCTGCTGATATGGGGAGGTTCAAGCGCACTCGGTGGACATGTATAGACAGTAAGCATCCAGATTCCGCGAGCGGAAACCAATGAACTCTGCTGCAGAGGACGGAACGCGAGAACGGTGATCGGCTCGGTGCGCGTTCGCCGCACTCCCGACTGGATGCATAGCTGAGTTCAGTTCCGTCAGCGCGGGGGCCTGGGCCGTGAATTGCGGAAGCATCTGGCGGGGACGCCGACGGAAGCTCGGCGAACGTCATTTTCTGCTTTGCGCTTGATAGTCTCCGCCGTGGCGCATTCCCGAAAGCGGTGCAAAAGCTTGGACACAACGTCTAGCGCGTGGTGGAAAACGAACCCTGC
>NW_013573443.1:1277-1929 GCF_000499745.2 Eimeria mitis
AGTCGACATGTATAGACAGTAAGCATCCAGATTCCGCGAGCGGAAATCAATGAACTCTGCTCCAGGGGACAGAACGCGAGAACGGTGATCGGCTCGGTGCGCGTTCGCCGTACTCCCGACTGGATGCATAGCTGAGTCCAGTTCCGTCAGCGCAGGGGCCTGGGCCATGAATTGCGGAAGCATCTGGCGAGGGCGCCGGCGGAAGCTCGGCGAACGTCATTTTCTGCTTTGTTCTTGATAGGCGCCGCCATGGCGCATTCCGGAAAGCGGTGCAAAATCTTGGACACAACGACTAGCGCATGGTGGAAAAATGAACCCTGCGTTCATTCGAGGCCAGATTCTCTGGCACGCTGCTGAGGTGGTGTGGAGGTTCAAGCGCACTCGGTGGACATGTATAGACAGTAAGCATCCAGATTCCGCGAGCGGAAATCAATGAACTCTGCTCCACGGGACAGAACGCGAGAACGGTGATCGGCTCGGTGCGCGTTCGCCGCACTCCCGACTGGATGCATAGCTGAGTCCAGTTCTGCCAGCGCAGGGGCCTGGGCCATGAATTGCGGAAGCATCTGGCGAGGGCGCCGACGGAAGCTCGGCGAACGTCATTTTCTGCTTTGTTCTTGATAGGCGCCGCCATGGCGCATTCCGGAAAGCG
>NW_013573443.1:2029-2927 GCF_000499745.2 Eimeria mitis
GGATTCTCTGGCACGCTGCTGAGGTGGTGTGGAGGTTCAAGCGCACTCGGTGGACATGTATAGACAGTAAACATCCAGATTCCGCGAGCGGAAATCAATGAACTCTGCTCCAGGGGACAGAACGCGAGAATGGTGATCGGCTCGGTGCGCGTTCGCCGCACTCCCGCCTGGATGCATAGCTGAGTCCAGTTCCGTCAGCGCGGGGGCCTGGGCCATGAATTGCGGAAGCATCTGGCGGGGGCGCCGACGGAAGCTCGTCGAACGTCATTTTCTGCTTTGCTCTTGATAGGCTCCGCCATGGCGCATTCCGGAAAGCGGTGCAAAAGCTTGGACACAACGTCTAGCGCGTGGTGGAAAAACGAACCCTGCGTTCATTCGAGGCCAGATTCACTGGCATGCTGCTGAGGTGGTGGGGAGGTTCAAGCGCACTCGGTGGATATGTATAGACAGTAAGCATCCAGATTCCGCGAGCGGAAATCAATGAACTCTGCTCCAGGGGACAGAACGCGAGAACGGTGATCGGCTCGGTGCGCGTTCGCCGCACTCCCGATTGGATGCATAGCTGAGTCCAGTTCCGTCAGCGCGGGGGCCTGGGCCGTGAATTGCGGAAGCATCTGGCGGGAGCGCCGACGGAAACTCGGCGAACGTCATTTTCTGCTTTGCTCTTGATAGGCACCGCCGCGGCGCGTTCCCGAAAGCGGTGCAAAATCTTGGGAACAACGTCTAGCGCGTGGTGGAAAAACGAACCCTGCGTTCATTCGAGGCCAGATTCACCGGCATGTTGCTGATCGTGGGAGCGGCAAGCGCACTCGGTGGACATATATAGAGAGTAAGCATCCAGATTCCGCGAGCGGAAATCAATGAACTCTGCTCCAGGGGACAGAACGCGAGAACGGTG
>NW_013573443.1:3076-3993 GCF_000499745.2 Eimeria mitis
TCCGCCATGGCGTATTCCCGAAAGCGGTGCAAAATCTTGGGCACAACATCTAGCGCGTGGTGGAAAACGAACCCTGCGTTCAATCGAGGCCAAATTCACTGGCCTGTTGGTAAGGTGGTGGGGCGGTTCAAGCGCACTCGGTGGACATGTATAGACAGTAAGCATCCAGATTCCGCGAGCGGAAATCAATGAACTCTGCTCCACGGGACAGAACGCGAGAACGGTGATCGGCTCGGTACGGGGCCACCGCCAAAGCTTCGTACTATCGCGATCAGAACATTGCTTGATAAGTTTTTCCTGTCCTTTCCCAGTGGATTGTGCAGGTGCGTCAGGCTGCATAGACATTGGAGACCAAATTATGGTTGTGTGGCAGATCGACGTACAATGCTAGCAGTGTATGCTTTGGCTTGTTTCATGTCCTGTATTGATTTTGCGAATCCGACGTCGCTCGTGCAGCTATTCAGCAAGCGACGAGCTGGGGATCCGCAGAGCATCCATCAAGCTGGCTTGACAATGATGGAGTGCTACGTTGTGATGACGCACGCACTGTTATGGCTTGCAATATTGAACCAGTCGGGTTTGCGTGCGTCGGACTACTGGTCTCTGGAGATGGCATAACAAGCCACCGGCTGCCTTTGCCACGTAGTGGGAAGGGTGTTTCTGGGAGTCCTGAAGCAAGCTATAGCGAACGAATGAGGATGCCCCCTTGGTGGGTCTGCTACCGCGGCTTCGGCCAAGCGCTGTACACTTTGTGCCTGCTTGATACAAGAGCTCAGTATACAGACGAGCCAGTTGTGACGTTGAGCCTAGCAATCGTGGCTCTCGTATTCAAACTAGTAGCGCGTCTGTGTGATTACAGTCAAGGTTCGTAGTGACGGCGCCCATGGGTGGACAAGCTGGGCATGGACATTGGAGCA
>NW_013573444.1:0-130 GCF_000499745.2 Eimeria mitis
ATCTGAGTCCCTTGCATGCAGGCTCCTCCGTCGTTCTATACCCTCTCTGCTTCTACCAGGTTTTTTTTTTTCTCTCCCGATCCAAGCCTCTCAGAAGAGGTAGGGGGTAAGAAGGAGGGCCTCCTCACAT
>NW_013573444.1:601-717 GCF_000499745.2 Eimeria mitis
GCAGCAGCAGCTGCTGCTGCTGCTGCTGCTGCTTCTGCTGGCTGCGGCAGCAGCACCTCTCCCGATCCAAGCCTCTCAGAAGAGGTAGGGGGTAAGAAGGAGGGCCTCCTCACATA
>NW_013573444.1:817-9726 GCF_000499745.2 Eimeria mitis
CCTCTCCCGATCCAAGCCTCTCAGAAGAGGTAGGGGGTAAGAAGGAGGGCCTCCTCACATAGCTGGGGGAGGGGCCCCCGGGGGCCCCCTCCTCCTGCTGGCTGTCTCCTCGATGGAGTTGATGGGGGCCCCCGCTGCTCCCAGAGTTACCAGCAGAGAGGAGGGGGTCATCAGACTGCTGCTTGTTGCTGCTGATGCTGCGGAGAGGGGATTCATCCGCAGCAGCAGCAGCAGAAGCAGCAGCAGCAGCAGCACTATCAGTTGCTGCTGCTGCTGCTGCTGTAGAGCTGCAGCAGTAGCGGCGCAGCAAAGGAATCCAGCTTTGGGTCTGCTCGGGGACGCGGGGCTCTTTTGTCTGCTGCAGTGAGGGGGCCCCCTCTGGTGTGAGTTCGCTTCTGCTGCTGCTGTTGCTGTTGCTGCTGGCGTTGCTTCTGGGGCTGCTGATTCTGCTGCTGTTGCTGCTGCTGCTGCAGTTGCTGTTGCCTCTGCTGAGGGGTAAGCGTGAGGGGTGTACTGAGTGCTGCTGCTGCCACTCGGAGCCAGAGAAAGAAGGAGACAGTGTCTCCTCCTCCCATGAGGGGGCCTGGCTAGAGACAGGGTTGCAGCAGAAAGGAGACAGGGGAGAGCAGCGCAGTGTCTCCTGCTGCTGTCTCCCCTGCTGTCTCCTCCAGGGTGCATTGGGGGCCAACAGACGGAGAGCAAGGGGCTCCTTGTGTGCGCCGTGTTGCTGCTGCTGCTGCTGCTGTCTCCTGTCTCCTTCTCTTATCTGTATCTCCTCCTGCAGCACTTGTGCTGTTATAGCTTCATATGCTTCTCTACATCTTTCGTTATAGCTGCGGGGTTTTGCTGCTGCTGCTGTTGCTGCTGAAGCGTCTCCGCGTCTCCGCTGCTGCTGCTGCTGCTGCTGCTGCTGCTGGTGCTGGTGCTGGTGCTGGTGCTGCTGGTGGTCTTGGTGATGGTAGTAGTGATGACGGTGTCTCCTTCTATGAGCCGCAGCAGCAGCAGCAGCAGCAGCAGCAGCAGGAGGAGACAAGGAGACAGAAGAAGGTATGGATAGAGAGTCAACATAAATCCCCAGTCCCTCTATAGATATAACCTTACAAAAGGTATCCTCAGCCAGCCCCCCATTGGCTCTGCATACACCTGGCTCAGAGAAATCAGCTCCTCTTGGGGCTGCATGCAGCACAGCACTTTTTAAACATATACCAAGAGCAAAGGGTTTGCTGCTGATACTATATCTATCTTCTATTCGTATATGTACATTGGATAGGCGAGCAGTAAAGGAAGACAACAGCCGCAGCAGCAGCTGCCATAGTAAACCTCTCTCTAGAGAAGAAAATAAAGCTTTATATTCTCCTGCTGCTAGTGCTGCTGTTTTTTGTTTTTTATATTGATCTAAAAATATACAAGGATTCCATTCTTCACTCGGCTGTACAGACAACAATAATATTATATTATTTATATTTGTTATGAGGGGAGATGCAGTACCCAACGCATATAAAGGTATATCTATATCTATAAGCCCTATATAATTAAACTCAGCCACCAAAGGTAAACCTAAAGAAATAAATATTTTTTCTTTTAGTTGAATATTATTTAATATTAATTTTCCTTTCAATACACCCGAAAAGTCCAACTGGTTTCTATCTAAACATTCTATATACTCGCTAGCCACATCATTAAGTATAGATACCAGTGCTGCTGCCATTCTCCTTTACTTTATATTATTTTTTTTTATTTATTTTTATTTATATTCTCCTCCTCCTCCTGCTGCTGCTGCTGCTGCTCGGTTTGCTTCAGATGCTGCGGCCGTTGCTGCTGCTGCTGCTGGTTCTTGTGCTACTGCTGTTGCTTTTGCTGCTGATGATCTTGCTGCTGCTGCTTCTGCTGCTGTTGCTGCTGCTGAGGCTGCTGCTGCTGCTACTGTTGTCGCTACTACTTATGATGGGAATTATGACGATGCTGGGGCTGCTGCTGATGCTGCTGCTGCGGTTGCTGCTGATGCTGCTGCAGCTTGTGCTGCAGCTTGTGCTGCAGCAGCAGCAGCAGCAAACAAGCAGCCCGGAGCCTTCCAGTTGACGCAGTGAAAAGGAGACAGAGAAAGAGACAAAAAAGGAGACAGAGAAAGAGAGACAAAAGGAGACGGAGACAGAAGAGAGACACTTGTACAGCTGGCTGCTGGGCCCTTTTGCTGCTGTCTCCTTAGAGAGAGAATGCTGCAATTGGGGTGTATAGGGAGGGGAGCAGCAAGCTGCAGCAGAAGATACTGCAGCAGAGGAGACAGCAGCAGAGGAGACAGCAGCAAGACACAGGGGCCCCCCTGGCCTCCTGCAGATACAAAGAGCGAAGGCCCAAAGCCGCCTGCGTCTCCGTGCAGCATCGAAACGATGTGAAGCAGCAGAAGCAGCAGCAGCAGCAGCAGCAGCAGCAGCAGCAGCAGCAGCAGGAGCAGCAGGAGACAAAGACAGGGAAGCCGTTGCTTCAGCAGCTCATTTTACACCTCTGGGTAGCTGCGGGGAGCAGCAGCAGAGCAGCAAGCTCCTGCAGCTGTCTCCAGCAGCAAACTGCTGCTGCTGCAACCAGCAGCAACCTGCTGCAGCTGACTCCGCCTCTGCTGTGCCTTTGAGGGTCCCCACAAACTCAGCAGCGCGACGACGAGACGAGAGCAGCAGATGCTGCAGCTGCTGCTGTTGCTGCTGTTGCAGCTGCTGCGGCGGCTGGTGGTGTTGCGGATGCCCCTGCTTCTCTGCTGCTGCTGCTGCGCTTGACGGGGTGGTGCTGTGCAGCAGGGGTGGCTGTGCTACTGGGTTTGCTGCTGCTGCAGCAGCTGCTGCTGTTGCTGCTGTTGCTGCTGCAGTTGGTGATGGGGCTCGAAGCCCTCGTATAAGCAAAGGAAGGAAGGAGAAGGAAGAGCAGGGGACCGCTGGGCCCCCTTATGCTGAGCAGAAGGTGGCGGTGTGTATTGGGGTGTATGTGTGTGTGCGTAGACAGCAGAATAAAATACTTCTTTTGAGTCAAATTGCGGGGGAAAGGGAGAAATAAAACCTCAAAAAACTCAAGAAAACGATACAGAGGTCCCTATACACCCGAAGGTGTCGCAGTACGTGGCTCGGCAGCTGTTGAGAGAGAGGCCCAGCTGTAGCTGTACGTACACCCGAGAGCTCCTGTCGACAGCAGAAGCAAAAGAGATAAAAAACTATATCTATATAACAAACAAAGACAACTTCATCTCCCTGTCTCCTCCAGAACTCCTCTGCTGCTGCTGCTGCTGCTGCGCAGCCGCTCCGACCGCTGCTGCTGCTGCTGGCGAGGGCTGAACAGACCACTGCAGCAGCAGCAGCAGCAGCTGCTGCTGCTCTTCTTCTTCTCAATGTGACGGCGTGGGAATATTGTTTATAAACAACTGTTTTTAGGTGTATGTGCAGCACCAGTATATCTATATAAATACAACATATCAGTGGGGCGCAGCAACAGCAGCGGGGCCCCCTGCTGCTGCTCGGAGACAGGGGCCCACCACCCATCGTGCACTGCCTGCGCTTCTGCTGCTGCTGCTGCTGCTGCTGCTGCTGTTGCTGTTTCTGCTGCTTTTTATGCTTGACGGGATCGCTGTCGTGGGGCCCCAGGCAGGTACGCTTGCTGCTCCCTTTCCTTCAATAGCGGGTCTCCTGTCTGTATGTCTCCTTCTCTTGACCCTGCAGCTGCCACCTTCGACGCACTGGAGCTGCTCCACCAGCGAGCTGTCTCCTCGGGCCCTCAGTATCAGTGAGGAGACAGCTGAGAAAAGCTCAGAGGGACGCCTGGCTGGCTCTGCACGGCCCCCGTCTCCTCGCCGCTGTAGCCAAGCAGCATGGCCTGTGTGAAGCCGGTACATCTACTTCTACTTGCGTGCAGGCTGGCACCTGAGGGCCCAGGAAGTGTTAGCCAGTTGTATATAGTGTTAGTCCATGCAGCAAGGGGGTTTATTGTATGTATGCGTGTGGGGTTGCCGCGCAACACTACCTTCAAGTAAGTATTTGCATTGCAACTTATGTTAGCACGAGTCCTCCGCCTTTCCCGCATCTCCTTGGGTTGATGGGCCCAAGTAGCCTGCATGCAGGGGAGTAGGTAAGTTGCTTTCTAGACACTTTCATCTTAATCACTTTGACCAGGTAGCAGGCAAGTGTGGAGAGAGGCCGCGATGGTAATCCCCGACTCTCTTCACACTTGACGGCGCTGCACAGTTCATCAGGGGAGCTACGCGCAAGGAACTTTCCAAGCCAGCGAGGCTTGGTCTATAGCAGTGGTTGGGAGCGAAGGCCCTTTAAACATGTACGAGACAAAACAAATTTTAAACATTTCCCCAAAATATGTCGGAGACAGCTCCTCTCCCCCCGCGTAGAGTTCACATTGCTCAGGCTCTGCGCTCCAGCTCCAGCGGCCTGGAAGTTGTCAAGTTGAAACAAGTGCAGTACCTGCATCCCATTCACCGGCGAATGTTTTTCTTACAAACATTTCGTAGTGAATGCCTCCGCCTTTGCCTACTCTTTAAACACGACGACCGAGCGCGATGAGCAGCAATGGAGGAGTTCCTTGCTTCTACCGACTCTTACCTTCGTCTTCAAGACGAATCCAACATGTTACAGTTTCTATTCGCACCTTGCACACCAGGAGCATGAGGGTCTTCGAGTAAGCGCGGGGATGCATGCATATGAGCCCCAGTTTTTCTTTTATTAATGCATTTCTTGCTACCGGACTATCAAGGCAAGAGTGTATGTCAGAACTGAGAAAACTTGAACAAGGGAAGTTATCGATAGAGCGATACATCGAAAAGTATAAGTCGTTCACAAGAAAAACTCCAGTTGCTGACTCGGTAGATGACAGGGAAGAGAACACACTTGATACACCAGAAGCAGAGGCTATGGATATTGGGACTGTGAGTTCCAGCCCCGTCCAAAAACGTTAAACGGCGAAAACAGGCAGCAGCCGGCGCCCCGGGCAATATGAAGGCCCGAGAAAGGTACCGAGGGTTGTATCTGCTTCTTGTGGAGCAAACAACTCCAGGCACTGAGAGATTGAAGGCACGTCAACGGGCTTAGAAGATATCGAGACTCTGAGCAAGGAGCTTGCATAGTGATGGTTTATATAGCATAGCCGTGACAAAAAAAGTGTTTAAAAGGTAGAGCCTGAGGCTACTGAGGTCGCCTACGCCAGCCCCGCCCATAGAATAATAGAAAGCGAGAGCAGACGGCAACCGTGGAATTCGGCACTCAGCGAGCAGGGTGGACGCAATACGCGATGCTTCTGCTTCTTTCCCAATGTGCGCTGTTACATAATTCGAGTGTGCAGACGCATGAAAAGGGATAATGGACAGGCAACACTTCGAGTAACATTGTCAGGTGAAAGCGGAAGGTGATGAGGGAACCTCTGCGCTCCTTATGCAATGCCAATCACGATGGTGGGGCCGAAAGCTGCGACGGCTGTATCTGAAGATCCTGCTCGAGTCACATGCGTTCATGTTAGTGACCACGAGCTGCTAGTGTTATTTGATACAGACAGAGAACTCCATGTGGTACCTGAACAACGTGCAGCCTAGCTGTTTATTTGTTGGCGCAGTCGCTGCCACTGCGTTTCGCCGATGGCAGAAAAGGCACGAGGGCCTGTAAATGTATGCTTTCAAAAGTCCATTTCAATTGATAAATGGCGTATATTATTACAATGATAGGGGACTTAACGTCGGACCAGCTCACGTGCATAACAGGCATCTCATCGGTGGCTCAGCAAACGCCGCGCTTGTAGCCTTCACACGACACCATAAAGATAGTAATGCCGCGAGGCAATGAGGGGATGGACCTCTAAGCGCTCCTAATGGAATTTGCATCCTCTATGGTAAGATGACTCGAATAAGTCTCTCGAAAATAACGGAGCGAGAAGGCTCTTACCACTGCAGACCCGCTGGAAGAAGCGAAGAGATAATGCATGCACTCCGTCGTGATGCCCCTAAGAAGAGCGCGGTGTTGGGGGATCTGACCCAGTTAACACCAGACGATCACCAGGTATGAGCATGACTGAAGCAAGAGCTCACTGGTATACTTAACGATAAGGAGATACAACCGGGGAGGCCACCGGATGAACGTCGTATACGCCGCATCAACTTACTCTTGAAGCAACGCCAAGTGTTGTTCCGAGGTACAGGAGACAGCCGCAGTATGAAGAGTAAATTGAAAGCCAGGCATACTAACCGCTAAGCAACCTTCAACAGCCAACTACTGCGTTTGGATACAACTCGGTGCTTTTGGAGAGAAGGGGTATGCAGATAGTGGTTCTGGCTGCCAAAGGCGCCTGTTTCGGCTAAGGTTTACCCAGCCCGAGGCCCTTGTGCTGATCTCCCCAGGACGCCTGGGGGGATGCCAGTTGCTGCTTGGTTGGTACATTTATACCACTAGACGTTTTTTGTTTTAGTTGAAACTTACGACAGCCCCCCTTTTTCTGCGAAGATCTATGTAGAATTTTCTGTGTGAATTTCGGATGTGTATCTCTAGCTCCTTGCAGGCTGTCTATAAGAAAGTAATCAAAAAGTGTATATAGCGTTAGTACATGCCCCAAAGGATGCTTGAGTGTGCTTGTATCCTGGGTTGCCTCGCAGCGCTTATTGCAGCGAGTTGCCCTGCAGCTCATATGAAGCCGCTTGCCCTGTCTTGACCCCAGTGTGCGTGGGTGGCCAGGCCCGGGCCGCCTGGGGGCTGAAAGGGAGATCCGCTGGCTCTTATAAATTCTTATCTCAAGTACTTTGACCCCTTTGTAGCTGAATATAGTAGTGTGATAAGATTGAGGATTTTCGTTACAATCGAGGGGATTCTCGTTTCAGCAGTGGTGCTCCCGTGGGGGCAGCCTGAGCTGCCTAGACACCTGAGAGGTGATTCAGCACTCAGGGGCCCAGGTGTATGCGGAGCTCCCGCGTCAAGAGGTAGCTGCCGATACACCTGGGGGTTAGAGGCCCCTCCGGGGCCCGCGGAGTAGAGCTAAGGCCGGGGGGGTTGGGGGCCCCTGTAAGCTTATTTCTGCTGCTGCTTATGCTGTATAGCATCAGCAGAGGTGAGAAGAGAGAGAAAAAACTAAAGGCCCGTGCATGCAAGAGGATTGGCGGTGCGCCACAGGTCGGCAGCGACCATGAGTGGGGTTGGGGGTGTTGCTGCAGCAGTCAGGGGCCCCATAGAAAAGGGAGCTGCAGCAACATGATAGTAATGAAATATTTAGGGGTAGGAAGGAGACGCAGCAGAGGAAGAGACAGAGAGAAGAGCCCTCACCTCCTCTGTCGCCTCAAGCAACGCAGCTGCCAGCCCCTGTGCTGCAGCAGCAGCAGCAACCCCTTCCCGAAACCCTAAACCACAAACCATAAACCCTAAACCCTAATTTCTAAACCCTAATTCCTACCTCTTGACCACACAAGGAGAACGACCCCGCTCCTCCGCTGCAGTACGCCCGGGGCGGGAGGGGCGAGGGCATCCCCCAGCGCCGCCACCAAACCCTAAACCCTGGGCCCTAAACCCTAAACCCTAAACCCTGATTTTTAGCAGGTTTATATCTCCTCAGCCCGCGCTGATAGACTCTCTACAGCCCCCTTCTAGACCCCTTGCACTGCCCCTGGGGGAGGCCCCCAGACCCCGGCTCCGCGGCGTGCTCAGGCGTGGGGTGTATGTATACCTCAGCAGCAGCGCAGCAAGCAGCAGAGAAAGCTCTGAGGACAGCTGACGGCAGCTGGGGACCCGGGGGGACTGGACAGGCTCATAGAGGGGGTCGCTGTCTCCTCCTCTTCTTTCTGTCTCCTTTTTACTCTTTGCTGCTTCGCTGCTGCAGCAGATGCGGCCTGACGAGGTGCTTCTCTTCTTGCTGCTGCTGTCTCTGCTGTTTCTGTGTCTCTAACCCCTCGAACATACTCTAGCTATTCTTCTTTTCTACACAGAGGAGACAACACCGGAGACACCACAGTGCATATATATATATATATATATATATATATATATATATATATATATATATATATATATTCAGGTGTCTCTACATCCTCTCTCTCTTCTCTCTCTGTCTCCTGTTGTCTCTTCTGACTTCAGAGCTCGCAGACCCAGCCGGGCAGCGGAGGAGAGGCGCCTGGGGGGCCCCCAGGGGGGCCCCCGGGGGGCCCCCCAGGGGGCCCCTTGCCCCGTATTGCTGTGGTGGTACGCAAGAGGCCCCTGAGTGCCCTGGAGGAGATGAGGAGAGACATAGACCTTGTCCGAGTGAAGGGGGGACAGACTGTCATCGTAGACGAACCCAGGTAACATATGCGGTGTATAGGCAGCTCTCAGGTGTATAGGCAGCTCTCAGGTGTATAGGCAGCTCTCAGGTGTATAGGCAGCTCTCGGGTGTATAGGCAGCTCTCAGGTGTACAGACAGCTCTGACGTGTATAACTATTCAAGCAAGAGGAACTCCATTTTCTCCGTGTATACTTACTCTCTTATTCCCGCCATCGCCGCTGCTGCTGCTGCTGCTTCTACTGCTGCTGCTGCTGCTGCTGCTGCTCCTTCTGCTGCTGCTGCTGCTCTTTCTGCTGCTTCTGCTGCTGCTGCTGCTGCTGCAGGGAGAAGGTGGATTTGACACCCTACGTGCAGCGCCACGAGTTTCGTGTGGACCGTGTATTTGACGAGACAGCGCGGAACTCTGAGGTGTACAGACAGGCCGTGGCCCCCCTCGTGGAGAGCTGCTGCCGCAGCGAAGCAAACTGCTCTTTCTTTGCTTATGGGCAAACGGGCAGCGGAAAAACTTTTACTATGCTGGGGCCACAGGGAAACGCCACACAACAGCTGCAAGACCGTAGGTTTAGGTTGATATGTATATATATATATATATATATATATATATATATATATATATATATATATATATATATATATAT
>NW_013573444.1:9878-18279 GCF_000499745.2 Eimeria mitis
GGTATATGTATATGTATATGTATATGTATATGTATAGGTATATGTATATGTATATGTATAGGTATATGTATATGTATATGTATTTGTATGTGTATATGTATATGTATATGTATATATTTATGTATATATAGATCTGTATATATATGTAACCCTAAACCCTTAAACATACAAACCCTAAACCCGTAATCATCCAACACGCTAAACCCTCATTCTCCTCTGCAAACCCTAAACCCTCATATTATGCTGCCTAAACCCTAAACCCGAATTCCGCTCTCCAAACCCTAAACCCTAATATAAACTCCCCCGCTAGACTGTGGCCGTATAGCCTCATTCTGCAGACGTGCGCTGCATCCTTCACAACCACTAGGGTTTAGGGTTTAGGGTTTAGGGTTTAGGGTTTAGGGTTTAGGGTTTGTGTGGGTGCAGCGGGTATATTTTCATTGGCTTGTCACGATATATTTGAGTATATGCGAGAAGAAGGAGACAAAAAGACAGTGCATGTCTCCTTCTTTGAAATATATAACGGCAGACTCTTCGATCTGCTGCAGGATAGGTCTGCTGCTGCTGCTGCTGCTGTTGCTCTTGCTGCTGCCGTTGCTGCTGCTGTTGCTGCTGATGCTGCTGTTGCTGCTGATGCTGGTGTTGCTGCTGCTGCTGCTTTGCATGGTGTTTCTGGTGTACTCGGGGTGTTTGTGGTTCGCGGTGCTGTGCTGCTGTTGCTGCTGCTTCTGTTGCTGCTGCTGCTGTTGCAGCTGCTGCTGTTGCTGCTGCTGCCGTTGCTGCTGCTGCTGATGCTGATGCTGCTGTTATTGCTGCTGTTGCTTTTGATTGCTGCAGGAAGCTAGTTGCTGCTCTGGAGAATGGCAAGAAGGAAGTTGTTGTCAAAGGTGCTTTCCTGCTGCTGCTGCTGCTGCTGCTGCTGCTGCTGCTGCTGCTGCTGCTGCTGCTACTCTTTGTGCCGGTCTGCGGCTGAATGCTCATGCTGCACTTACTGCTGCACTTGTTGCTGCTGCTGCTGCTGCTGCTGTTGCTGCTGCAGATCTGAGAGAGGATGAGGTGGGCAGCGAAGAAGAGCTGCTGAGGCGGATCGTTGGTGGCATGGAGCTCAGGCGAATCGGTGCGTCTCTGCTGCTGCTGCTGCTGCTGCTGTTGCTGCTGCTGCTGCTGCTGCTGCTGTTGCTGCTGCTGCTGCTGCTGCTGCAGGGTTTGTTGGTGTTGCAGCTGTGTGCTGCAGGGGCGAACTCTGTCAACGATGAGTCTTCTCGATCGCATGCAGTTCTACAAATTCATATTCGCAACCAAAACTCCAAAGTGGCAGGTATTGCTGCTGCTGCTGCTGCTGCTGCTGCTGCTGCTGCTGTTGCTCTTGCTGCTGCTGCTGCTGCTGTTTTTGTTGCTTGTACTGTTGCTTCTGCTGCTACTACTGCTGCTGCTATTGCTGCTGCTACAGCTGCTCCTATTGCTGCTACTACTGCTGCTGCTATTGCTGCTATAGCTGCAATTCCTGCTGCTGCTGCTGCTGCTGCTGGTATTGGTTGTACAGTTGTTGCTGCTGCCGCTGCTGTTGTGTGTGTGTATGTATGAAGGTCGTTTGGTGTTTATAGATTTGGCGGGCAGCGAGCGAGGTGCGGATACACTGCAGCAACCGAAGCAAACGCAGCAGGACGGTGCGGGTATAAACCGTTCTCTGTTGGCGCTGAAAGAGTGTATACGAGCCATGGATAGAGACAAGCTGCATGTGCCCTTTAGGGACTCAGAGTTGACAAAAGTATTAAGAGAAGTGCTGCTGGGGAGAAACAGCAGAAGCGTTATGATCGCCACCATCTCCCCCGCATCCTCCTGCTGCGAGCAAACCCTCAACACACTCCGATACGCATCCAGAGTCAAAAACTTCCGCATGCAACAGCCCCAGCAGCAGCAGCAGCAGCAGCAGCAGCAACAGCAGCAGCAGCTGCAACAGCAGCAGCAGCAGCAGGGGGGGGGTGAAATACAGCAGCAGCAGCAGCAGCAGCAGCAAGGGGGGAGAGACAGTGTAAGGTCTCCTTTGAGCCCCTCTGCTGCCAGCTCCGGTATAGAGGAACTGTCTCCTCTTCGCTCTGCTGACTTTGTTACTGCATCTGAGCTGTCTCCTCGCTTGCCCCCCCCAACCCCTTTGGGGCCCTATGGGGGGGCCCCCAGGAGGGGCCCCCGTACCTCCTGCAGCTTCGGCTCTCCCCTTCTCTCCTCTAGCGTCTCCTTGCCTTCTGCTCCCTCAAGCAGCAACAGCAGCAGCAGCACCAACAGCAGCAGCAGCAGCAGCAGCAGCAGCAGCAGCAGGCCTATACGAAGCGCAGGTGTCAGCCGCAAGAGCGTCATCGGAGGCCCCGCGGGGGCCCCAAGGAAAGCCCCAGGGGAGACCGCTCTCAGCAGCCCCAGACGCATGCAAGACACTGCAGCAGTAAATAAAGAAATGTTATTTGCTGCTGCTGCTGCTGCTGCTGTTGCTGCTGCTGTTGCTGCTGCTGTTGCTGCTGTAGATGCTGCTGTTGCTGCTGATGGTGATGGTGGTTATGTTGATGGCGGTTGTGCCGGTAGGGGTGTTGCTGCTACTACTGCAGCAGCAGCACTTGCTGTTGCTGCTGCAGCAGCAGCTGCAACAGTTGCTGCTGCTGTTATGTGTGTGGACCGCATGCAGGGCGAAGTGCGTGGGGTTTTGCCTCCTCCTTCTCCTTTGTCTTCGTTTCAGCAGCAGCAGCAGCAGCAGCAGCTGCTGCTGCAGGGGCCTCGGGCCCCAGGGAGACAGCTAAGAGAGATGACGCTGTCTCCACGCCAATCGCGGCTGTATAAGTCTGCTGCATGCAGCTCACCTCTATCTGCTGCTGCAGATGCTGCTGCAGCAGATGCTGCTGCTGCTGCTGCAGATACAGCAGCAGCAGGAAAAAGCGAAATGCCTCTGACAGCCAGAGAACTGCAGCAGCAACAGCTGCAGCAGCAGCAGCAGCAGCGAACAGCGCAGCAAGCAGCAACCAGAAAGACAACACTCCTAGGGAGGAAGCAAAGCCGCCACACGATATCTGCTGAGTCCCCCAGCACCCGTCTTACTCTGCGCAGCAAGCAGCAGCAGCAGCAGCAGCAGCAGCAGCAAGAGCAGCAGCAGCAGCAGCAGAGACCGTCAGCAAGCGAGAAACGACCCCCAGGCACACCCTCTATCAACACACAAGCACTCAGAAAATCCTGGCTGCGGAAGCAGCAGCAGCAGCAGCGCAGCAAAAGGGGGCTGCTGGGGGACGACGGGGAGACCCTTATCTTTATGAAGGAGCCAGCAGGTCTAGCAGCAGCAGCAGCAGCAGCTGCTGCTGCTGCTGCTGCTGCTGCACAGGATTCACCCCTAGACACACGCAGAATGGCGGTGGATGCTGACGCGACAGAACAGTGCCCCCAACAGCAGCAGCTGCAGCAGCAGCTACAGCAGCAGCAGCAGCAGCAGCAGCAGCAAGGGCTGTTTCAGGATGATCCGTCAGCAGCAGCTGCTGCAGCACAGCTGCCCCCTCTCCTCAACGAGCTGCGGGTGCGGCGGCCCAGTGGGTCTCCTTCGTCTGCGTACTGCAGCGTGCGTCCTAGCAGCAGCAGCAACTGCAGCAGCAGCAGCAGCAGCAGCAACAGCAGCAGGCTGCGGTGTAAGTTTGGGGGGGGGACCGGCGTAGAAGCAGACCCCACGAAGTCTCTGCTGCAGCAGCTGCTGCCGTCCCCAGAGCAGCAGCATGATGAAGTAGATGCTGGAAACAGCAGCACTGCAGCAGCAGCAGCAGCAGCAGCAGCAGCAGCAACAGCCCCCTTTGACATGTCGCGGCTGCTGCAGCAGAATCTACAAGGCGCAGATATCGAGTCCCTAACTGCAGCACAGATTGAGGGCCTTCAGGTGCAGGTTGGCGGTGAGCCAGGAGATAGCTGCTGCTGCTGTTGCTGTTGCTGCTGCTGCTGCTGTTGCTGCTGCTGCTGCTGTTGCTGCTGCTGTTGCTGCTGCTGCTGGTGTTCCTCTGCTGCTGCAGGTGCTGGTGCTTGGGCCACGTGTGGATGCTGCAGTTGTGCTGCTGCTGCTGTTGCTGCTATTGCTGTTGCTGCTGCTGCTATTGCTGCTGCTGTTGCTGCTATTGCTGCTGCTGTTGCTGCTATTGTTGCTGCTGTTGCTGCTATTGCTGCTGCTGTTGCTGCTACTGCTGCTGCTGTTGTTGCTATTGCTGCTGCTGCAGGCCGCAGGCAGCACTACATGAAGAGGCTGCTGGAGCTGCTGCGGGGGAGAGCGGCTGAGGGGAGCGGAGCTCAGGGGCATCACGAGAGGCAGCAAGTAGGTTTTGCTGCTGCTGCTGCACCTTTATCGTTTGCTGCTGCTGCTGCATCTCTGTCGTTTGCTGCTGCTGCTGCTGCTGCTGCTGGTGTTGCTGCTTATTGTGTGCTGCTGCTGCATGCTGAGCATTCGCCTTGTTACGGACGCCCTGCCGCTGCTGCTGCTGCTGCTATTGCTGTTGCTGCCGCTGCTATTTTTGCTGCTGCTATTGCTGCTGCTGCTGCTGCTATTGCTGCTGCTGCTGCTGCTGCTGCTGCAGGATGAACTTGTCTGCCGGCTGCATGAGGGCAATCCGTGCAGCGCGGAGTTTGCGGAGTACGCGCGACAGAAGATGGAGTTGGAGTTCAAGCGGCTGCTGCGCATGCGGTGAGGACCCAGCTAGCCAGCTAGCCAGCTAGCTAGCTAGCTAGCTAGCTAGCCAGCTGGCTAGCTGGATAGCTTGCTAGCTAGCTTGCTAGCTAGCTAGCTAGCTAGCTAGCTAGCTAGCTAGTCACGGGCCCCGAGCTGCTGCTGCACCTTGGATGCCCTGCATGCTGTTGCTGTTGCACCTGCTGCTGCTGCTGCTGCTGCTGCTGCTGCAGGCACTGCTGGCTGCAAGCTGAAGAACTTCGTTTGCTGCATCGATACCTCGGAGCTGCAGCTGAGAGGAAGTGAGCTGTTGCCCCCAACAAGCAGCAGCACATTGGACCTGCTGCTGCTGCTGCTGCTGCTGCTGCTGCTGTTGCTGCTATATCCAATCAGCTGCTGCTGCTGCTGCTGCTGCTGCTGCTGCGCAGGGGAAAGGCTCCAGGGGACAGCAGCGACGCTGCAGCAGCAGGCGGAGAGGAGGTCTTGCAGATGAGAGAGGGTCTGCCGCCTTCAGGTGTACATACACCTCAAGCAGTACAGCCCGCAGCAGCAGGCACAGCAGGAGCAGCCGCTGCAGCAGCAGGAGCAGCAGCAGCTGCTGCTGCTGCTGCTCCTACTGTTGAGAGACGCAGTGGGGGCGAGGGTGGCCTCGTAGCCTGGCTTGCTCACGCAGCTTCGGGTGTACGTACACCCCGTTGGCTTGGTAGTTTGTCTCCTCGTGTCAGTGACACCTCTGGGGCCCCCGCAGCCCCTGTCTCTCTGGACTCTGTGGAGTCAGAGGGGCCCCAGGGGCCCCAGGGGCCCCCAGGGGCCCCGGGCGCCCCGGGGGCCCCCAGCGTTGACAGCTTGTCTCCTACGTCTAGCATGAGGAGCAAGAGGCCCCCCCCCGCAGGAGCAGAGCCGCAGCACGTCACCCCAGAGGGATACAGCAGACTCTCCCCTCTACACCCAGCAGGAATACGAACTGTGCAGCTCAGTGATGACCTCACCACAGCGGGGCCCCCCTAGGGGCCCCCCTGCGGGGCCCCCCTTGGGGCCCCCCTGCGGGGCCCCCCTTGGGGCCCCATTGGGGGGCCCCCCTAGGGGCCCCATTGGGGGGCCCGCCTAGGGGCCCCCTTGAGGGGCCCCCCTAGGGGCCCCCTAGGGGGGCCCCCTATCAGGGCCTCTGCCAACTGCAAGAGGACCCACAGGGGACCCCTGTAGGGGACCCATTGGGGGCCCCCCCTGCATAGAGTAGTCCATGGGGGGGCCCCTGGGGGATCCGCAGGAAGGGTGGGGGGGGCGCAGAGGCCTCACAGGGGGGCCCCTGGGGGCCCCAGGGGCCCCGGGGGCCCCATAGAAAGTGTACCCAGGGAGCGGTGTGGTGTAGAGTGGGAGTATAGGTTTTTCAGTTTTATAGTTTTATGTTTTCTGTTTTTGTTTGTGGCTGTGTCGGTGTGTTGGGGTGTATGTGCATCGATGATTTATACAGTAGTATCAGTACACCCCACACACGTGATCTGTCTCCTTTTGTCTCCTTTCTTTTGTCTCCTTTGCGGTGTCTTCTTTGGGACCCTGTGCTACCAGCAGCAGCAGCAGCAACAGCAGCAGCAGCAGCAGCAGCAGCTTGAAGACGCTGCGGGATGTCTCCTTTTTGCTTCTGTCACTGCTGCACTGCAGCAGCAGCAGCAGCAGCAGCAGCAGCAGCACACCGCGAGGAGACAGTCGTGTTTGCTTTACGTCCCCCCCTGGAGACTCTGCGCTGCTGCTGCAGCAGCCGCTGCAACACCAGCTGCTGCCACGCCCAACCATGTACACCCCAGCAGCAGCAGCAGCAGCATCTGCAGCAGCAGCAACTGCTGGTGCTGCAGCAAAGACGGATAGGACGTCTGGGGACTGCGGCGGATTGGAACGCGAAGAGCACTTTCAGCAGCAGCAGCAACAGCAGCAGCAGCAGCAACAGCGGCAGCAGCAACAGCAGCAGCAGCAGCAACAGCAGCAGCAGCGTCTGTGTCAATGCTGCAGCTGCGTTCTTTTGATTGTTTTATGGATGCTGATACAACAGAAGGGCAGGAGACTACTGTCTCCTTTTCTTTTGCATCTGTCTCCTGTCTCCTTTCCCCTTCAGGTGTATCCTCACCTTGCGGGACTGCATGCATATCTGGGGTGTACGTACAGCTCAACACCAGCCCCAAACTGTGCATGCAAACTTTAACTTAACTAGTGTCAATCTTGCTGTTCTTTACTTTGTCTGTTACGAATATAACAACCAGGAGGGGCCCCCACGGGGGCCCCCAGGGGGGCCCCCTCATGGGGGCCCCTGGGGGGCCCCCCTCATGGGGGCCCCTGGGGGGGGGGGCCCTGCATGCGCAGCGAACGCGCGACCCCCGCAGCTGCTGCTGCGTGTTTTGGGGCTGGCAGTTGGTTTGTATAGACAGCATAGAAAAGGAGACAACAGCAGGTGTCTCCTTTTAGGGTTTAGGGTTTAGGGTTTAGGGTTTAGGGGCCCTGAAGGCATCTGTCTCCTTTTTGTCTCCTTTTGTTTGTTGTTCTGTTTCTCTCGCTGCATGCATATTGTCTCCTTTATAAAAAAAAGAGAAATTTAAGGGGCCCCACCTCTGCATGCGCAGAGCCACAAAGCCCCGTAGTCTGCTGGGTTTTGTTGTTTTTTTTTTTTGTTTTATTTTGTTTTGTTTTGTTTTGTTTGTTTTGTTTGTTTGTTTTGTTTATCTCTACTCACTTCTTCCCCCTGCATAGACACCGCAACAAAAACAATAAATTAAAATAATTATTAAACCCAACGAATACACAATATGCTTGCATGCATGCATGCATAGCAGTAATGCATGCATGCAGCCCCAAACACATGCATGCATGCATGCGGCCCCAAACGCATGCATGCATGCATGCATGCATGCAGCCCCAGCGCACCTCAGGGCAGTTAAAATAGATGTCGGCAGCTGTACCTTCACCGGCACGCCCTCATGCATCCACACAGACACCGCCAGCTCCGCTGCAGCAGCAGCAACACAGCAGCAGCAACACAGCAGCAGCAACACAGCAGCAACAATACAATAGCAGCAACAAAAGCAGCAACAGCATAGCAGCAGCAACACAGCAGCAGCAGCGAGACAAGCCGCTGCAGCAGCAGCAAAAAAACTGCTGCTGCTGCAGTGCTTTGTCTTGCTGCTGCTGCAGCAAGACAAAGCGCTGCAGCAGCAGCAAGACAAACTGCAGCAGCAGCAGCAGCATATATCGTTGCATGCAATTTGCCTACGGGTTAAATGCTCAGCCATAGAGGGACCCCCAAAGAGGCGCAGAGGCACAGAGACCTGGTACAGACAAAAAGGAGACAAAAGGAGACAAAAAGGAGACAAAAGGAGACAGATATGTACAAAAGGAGACAGATATATACAAAAGGAGACAAAAAGGAGACAAAAGGAGACAGATATATACAAAAGGAGACAAAAAGGAGACAGATATACACACAAGGAGACAGAAAAGAGATAAAAAGGAGACAGATATATACAAAAGGAGACAGAAAATATATAAAAAAAGAGGCAAATAAATACAAAAGGAGACAGAAAGAAAGAGACAGATGCGGAGAAAGAAGGAGACAAACAGAGAAACAGAGACAACGAGACAAAGAGACAGAAAAAAAAACAAACAAACACACAAAAAGACACCAAGACCGAGACTGAACGAGAAACATATACGTATATATATATATATATATATATATATATATAT
>NW_013573445.1:0-138 GCF_000499745.2 Eimeria mitis
TACTTTAAGTCTTTGCCTTCATTGCGGCTCGTCTCCGGTCAGGTTAAGGCCGGAGAACCAGCGTTACATTTGGCGTCTGCGGGCAGCCAGAAATGGGTTTGCAGCGCACCCCGCTGCGGCTGGCAGTGCAAGCCAACC
>NW_013573445.1:238-363 GCF_000499745.2 Eimeria mitis
CCCAAAGCAGCTGACCTCCTTCCCCGGTCCCTAGGCATCCTGGGCGTTGAGCTCAGGGCCTGGGTGTAACATGAGTTAGCGCAGAGTTAGCTCAGGAGCCTATCGACAGCTTTGGCATGCTGCGC
>NW_013573445.1:463-604 GCF_000499745.2 Eimeria mitis
CGTCTGCGGGCAGCCAGAAATGGGTTTGCAGCGCACCCCGCTGCGGCTGGCAGTGCAAGCCAACCCCACGTGTGCACGAAAGGAAGCTTCAGGGAAGCTTCCTTTGCTGCATGCTTTGCCTCTGAACGAACTTGTAGAACG
>NW_013573445.1:798-1015 GCF_000499745.2 Eimeria mitis
CGGCTTCAGGGGGCTGACGGGGGTCTTTGCCGTGTTGCGTAGGGACGCTTAAGCGGATGGCCGCAGCATAAAAATGTCGGCGCTTTCGGTTGCATGCATTCAACGAGGAAAAGGTAATCCGAACCACCTCAATCAACAAGCGCTAAAGAAACATGTGCAGGGGTGTACAGACACTGCAGACGAGATGACCACTGGACCTAAATGGCGTTAATTTCCC
>NW_013573445.1:1115-4171 GCF_000499745.2 Eimeria mitis
TCGAACCACTTCAATCAACAAGCGCTAATGAAACATGTGCTGCGGTGTACAGACACTGCAGACGAGATGACCACTGGACCTAAATGGCGTTAATTTCCCTTCGCTTCAAACCAAACAAACTCATATCCGTCATCCCTTTGGTGTATTTACTGAATAAGGTATTGAACGGGCTCCATAGACGGGTTACTTAATTAAATTGTTTTCTGTTTTAGTATGGAATCCTTCAGTCTATGCTGGCCCCCACAATCAAGTCACTTGCTTTATTCCCTTTAGTACACACAAACGCTTCATAGTTCTCGTATTCCTGCTTCACTTGTGCAGCACTTAATATTTGTCTCACCAAATGTTGTTGTATGCACGCAGTGTCTGTACAGCTTGTCGGCCGCCGGTGTTATTACACCACTGACATCTTATTGCGGTTTCAGAGATACATAATATTGCATTTCACTCCCAATAAAACTAACGGAAACAGTGTAGCCGCAAAAACACGAAAAACAATGAAACCAACGAGGTGTACATGCAGCTCAACGAAGATCTGTACTCATCGCCGCACTCCACCGGCTGCAGAGGGAACAGAACTCCTCTTCTGTTGTCATTTTTATTGAAATTAAAATTAATATATGTATATTTATCGCGAGTTTCTTTCACTGATCTCTTAAACCTCCTCGGCCACCGTACCCTTACCAGCAGCAACGGGCTGCGGTATCGTCGCTGCTACTACCGGTTCTCAGGTGTATCTGCAGCTGCTGAGCTGTAGTTGTTGCACTACAAAAACTAATAAACATTAAATACAACATAACGAGGAGCAGTACGTCTAATTACGGCCGTTTCTGCTTTCCTTTAGTCTCGGGTGTACAGACACTTGACGTGGATTGAATATAAAGGAAAACAACAACAACAAGCAGTCACTCATTAACCCTCGGTTGCAGCAGCTGCAATGGTGGGCCTCTCACGTGGCAGCAGCAAGCGTGACTAGGGCAGCTAATCTTTGCTGCTGCTGCTGCTGCTGCTGCTGCTGCTGACGAGGGACCCGGGTGGTGCTTCTGCATGCGATGGCCTGGCGGGCTCTGCAACGTCCACAGCAATGGCTGCCTACTTCTCTTTATTCCTGTTGCTGCAGCAGCTGCTGCTGCGGCTGCTGCTGCAGCTGCTGCTGCCGCAGCTACAGTTCGCGCAAGCAGACCCACCATTAGATACACTGCAGCAATTAGCTGCAGCAGCAGCACGCCGCCCTGGGGACCCTGATGCTGCAGCAGCAGCACTGAAGCCAGCAGCAGCAGAAACAACGCTGCGAGGCGTACATGGACAGCAGGAGTCCTCTGCGCCTCTTTCAACAGCAGCAGCAACGGCAGCAGCAACAGCAGATGCAGCAGCAGCAACAGCAGATGCAGCAGCAGCAGCAGTAGAACGGCTGCTAAAGGGGCAGCTAGAGCTGCCACTTACATACAGCAGCATTCTCTCGCTGCTGCCGCTGCTGCAGCAGCGCTTTCCTCACCTTGTCCGCGTTAAAGACGCAGTGAAGGTCTTCGGTCTGCAGGACGAAGCAAAGGAGTAACGCCTGCTGCTGCTGCTGCTGCTGCTGCTGCTGTTTCTACTGTCGTTGTTGCTGTTGTTTCTGCTGCTGCTGCTTCCATTGCTGCTTTCACCGTTGTTGCTGCTTCTGTTGTGGATGCTCCTCTTGTTGTTTGTATTGCTGCTGCTGCTATTCGCGGGCTGTAGCTGCACCACCACTGGCTGCTGCGAGTACTTTTGCTGCTGTTGCTGCTGCTTCTGCTTTTTATGCGATGAAGTGTGCATCGTGTTGGTGTTGCTGCTGCTGCTGCTGCTGCCGCTGGCTGTTTGTCCTGTTGCTGCGGCTGTTTCAGCTTAGTAGTGACTGGTGATACCTCGTTGAGCCTAGGGTTTAGGGTTTAGGGTTTAGGGTTTGCGTTTGCTGCTGCAGGCTTATCTGTGGGAATCAGACCTGCCGAGTGCCGTATGTAGAGCTGGGCCTCCGCAGCAGCCTCAACAGGAGCACACCCACAATCTTTTACAGGTGGGTGTTGCGAGGGTTTAGGGTTTAGGGTTTAGGGTTTGTAGGCTCGCGGTTTAGGGGTTTAGGGTTTACATTCTTACCCGGCTACGTTTGCCCCTGCGCCGGTTCACTCCTCACGCAGCTGCAGTGTACTGTGTCCAGGTAGGGTTTAGAAACTAGGGTTTAGGGTTTAGGGTTTAGGGTTTAGGGTTTGTGGTTGTTGCAGCGGACTGCTGCACGGAGACGAAGTGGTGGGCCCCACCGTGGCGGTTTATTTAGTTGCGCTTTTGGCCTCACAGTTTTCTGAGCTTGACGAGGTCAGTTCTAAACCCTAAACCCTAAACCCTAAACCCTAAACCCTAAACCCTCATCTGTCTCTGTCTCCACATGGCCCGGCCAGTCTATTATCTATCTTTGAGGATCTGTTGTTTGCTGCTGCTGCTGCTGCTGCAGCAGCAGCAGCAACGATAGAAGTTCTTCGCTGAGTGTTCATATGGCATCTGGTGGCCAGTATAGTGACCTAGGGTTTAGGGTTTAGGGTTTAGGGTTTGTGTGTAGGTGCATTACTTACTATCGAATCGCTTGCTGGTGGTTTTCCCTTTCTTTAACCCCTGGGGTTTCTCCAGAGATAGAAGAGAAGAAAGAGGAATAGACCCCAACAGAGATTTTCCTTATCTCAATAGCAGATGCTTCTCAGCTCTATCCTCCAGGCAAACCCCAAACCCTAAACCCTAAACCCTAGCCTAAACCCTAAACCCTAATTCCTATGTAGCTGCAAAAGGGAGCTGCCGCTGGCGCGCCAGGCGGAGCTCTCAGCAGTTTTTTAGGGAGGAGACGAAATACTAAGGGTTTAGTCTTTAGGGTTTAGGGTTTAGGGTTTACGCACCACCTCCGGTCCGCGTTTCTTCGTCTAGGGTTTAGGGTTTAGGGTTTAGGGTTTGGGGTTTGTGTATAGGCTGGTGGCTGCTGCCTTCGAGCGGTATTTGTTTATTGCGGGAATTACATGGCATGGCGGCATGCGGGCGATCAGTCGGCCTTGGGG
>NW_013573446.1:0-831 GCF_000499745.2 Eimeria mitis
TATATATATATATATATATATATAGATGTGTGTGTGTGTGTGTATATGTATAAAGAATAACATATACTCCTGCTGTAGTTGCTGCTGCAGTTGCTGCTGCAGTTGCTGCTGCAGTTGTTGCTGCAGTTGCTGCTGTACTACCTGCTGCTCTTGTTGCTGCTGCTGTTGCTGCTGCTGCTGCTGTTGCTGCTGCAACTGCTGCTGCTACGGCAACTGCAGCAGCTGCTGCAAAGCTGCAGGGGCTGGAGGGCACCGCTGCCTGCTTCGTCAGCAGCAGCACCAGCAGCAGTAGCAGCAGCAGCAGCAGCAGCAGCAGCAGCAGCAGCAGCAGCAGCAGCAGCAGGATAATATATTGTTTGTTAGAAATGAATCGAAGACACATTTTGGGTTTTCTCCTCAATACTGCCGACAGAAAAAACACAGCAAGCAGTTGCTGCTCTTGTTGCTGCTGTTGCTGCTGCTGCTGCTGCTGCTACTGCTGTTGTTGTTGTTCTTGTTGTTGCTGCTGTTGTTACTGCTGCTGTTGCTGCTGCTGCTGTTGCTGTTACTGCTGCTGTTGTTGCTGCTACTGCTGCTACCACTGATACACACCGTTACGCTGCTCCAGCAGCAGCAGCAGCAGCAGCAGCAGCAGCAGCAGCAGCAGCAGCAACAGCAGCAGCAGCAGTAGACCGTAAGTACAAAAGTTGCCGCAGGCGTTATTATTAATTTTGTTACTATTATTATTATTTTGTATTTATTATATATTAAATATTATTTTTTTTTATTTATTAATATTATTTAGTATTTATTTATTTTTATTTTTTTATTATTTTTAGGGTTTAGGGTTTA
>NW_013573447.1:0-3515 GCF_000499745.2 Eimeria mitis
TACACCCATAGACACTGCACCTTCTTACCTGGCCTGCAACGGGGAGGAAAAACGAGCAACTGGCTATTACTCTACACACCCACACAGAGCTCAAGACAGCCAGCAAGAAACAGCTCTTTTTTCGTGGAGTCATGCTAGCTCCGGCGCTCTCAACGGGCCCCTCACGTGCGACAGGTAATATTCATTCTATCTGCAGAAAACGATGCATGCATGCATGCAACCTTATCGGTATGGGACGCTCTGTAACCAGTCTAACACGATAGACCAGGACCTCCGTGAGCTACAAAAATAACAAAATACTTCATTCCCTCCCCAAGCATTCCGATCTCCCTCAACAACTCTATGCTCCCGGCGTCATGGGCGCATCGTCACCACGACGTTGGGTGGTTACTGCGCGGGGGCTGCCTGCCCTGAGCTGCAGCACTCCTTGGTGTAGCTGATGCTTTAATCTAAACCCACTGTCTGGTTGGTTGGGGTGAAGAATCCTGGTTTAGGGTTTAGGGTTTACGGTTTTTGCGTTTACCGTCGGGGTGCAATGGTAAATGCAAGAATACGATAACGACGTCAACTGATGAATAGATTGCTGAAACCTGCAAGCAGTCATGTAGTCGGTCGACCCAAGGCGACGCTGCGGAATCGTGGAGAGGCCTGAACTCCACGCTCAAACGCCAGCTTCTTGCTCGTCGCCAGCGCCGCATTGCGCCCAAAATAGCTAGTTGACGGTTGGTTTTGCTTATCAGTGGAAATGTCGATGCTTTTCGCTCGGTTTTATCTTCAAGAGGCCCGGGGCAACTGTACCTCGGAGCGAAGCTTGTAGCTGCTCACGGAGAATGTTCAATGCGGTGATTCACGCGTTCAGCGGGTTGTCAGGCCCCTGGCACTATCCTTGTAATTAAAAGTGCGTGAGAACTCTTCTTTCAATTGTTTCCACTTCTGCTGTTCCTTTCGTCCCGACTGAATTGATCCTCCAGAACTGTGTTTTTTCGTACGAACATGACGACGGAGTGCATCCATCGGTTCTTCATTTTCAGCAGTGCCTTTGCATTGAATCTGGAACATTCAGTCAATTCTTGTTACTGTAGAGTGGTTGAATGCCGTTGGGAGTCCTGAAATGTTCGCACGCTCATAACTTCCTAACGTATAGATCTCAACAGTGTCTTCAGGGTGATGCAGGCGCGCCCTCCACTGGGTTCCTCTTGGCATACCTAAGAATATGTCATGTTTAGAAGTCCCGTATCACGGCAGTATGCGCCATCTGGAACTTAGCATTACGTTGTACGGCCATATTTTCGCCTGTTCTTGTGTCCTGCATGACACGTGATCGCAGAAGTGGAGGTGAATTCACCTTGGTGGAAATGCTGTTAGCACCGGATTCGAGCCACTTCGATGGTTGCACCCAAGAAGCCTGTATCAGACTCACTCTTGCCGGTGGAACAGGGTCAGGCTCAGGAAATTGCTAGCATAGGGCGAAAATGTGTAAAACATTTTGTTGCATATGAGCATGCGTGCAACCACTTTGTTGCAGCACTGCAGATCTCCTGGGAGGCAGAAAATAACATGGGAAGCTTTTTCGCTCCTATGGATCATCGACTTACGAAGATCAATGTGGAAAAACATGCTCGGGGTTGCGAGACACGACAATAATCTAGACAGGGATGTCCTGCAGAAATTGATGCACCTCAAGTAAGCAGGTCCTGGCATGACTGACTGGCTGCTCCTGAAACAGCACGTGCTACAAGGCTTCTGNGCTTCTGCTCTACTGACCGTGCGACTCTCATCTACGAAAAAGCTACCAACCGGTGCAGCAGGGCATATTTCGGGACAACAGACCCAATCTCTGTAGATACTGTAGCGAATACTCACCACAATCACGGCAACAACGCCGTGCTCGTTGTGAAATGAGTGAGGGTGTTATGAACAGTGGAACTGTCTGTGAGTGCTTATTGATGTACATTGGTTAAACCGTTGGCGAATGCATTAAGTATTCTTTATACAGTGATCATTGATATGAGTATAGGAGAGGCTGGCATGAGCCTTAGTGCAAAAGGTACTGCAACATGCTACGCTGTCTCCAGAAAAGAACAATTTTGGAGAAGAAACTGTGACAAGTAATTTCCTTTGACATTTGCTAGTTTGTTATGTTGTTGTTTCAGCATGATAGTTATTGCCTGCCAGCTCGCCATACTCACTTGTGGGGTTCTACGGATGCGCCCCACAGTAGTCCTTCAGAGATACAACCTAGTATTACGTAAAGCTAACTGCAAATATTTGTACTAAAGAGAAATACTCTACGTTATCTTGAACAGACCTCCGCATAGCATGTGAGGGACTTAGGGCTCTCCCCACATCTCATCAGCTTACTGGGCCAGCAGCACTTCTAGTTATCGATTGGCATCATCCCATCGTGTGAGGAAACGTGGATCCCTACTAGGCCTCACAGTTGTGTTTTTCATCTGCGTTTCTGTTTTCGTTGGGAGCACCAGACGCAGAGCTGCTGGCAGAGACTGANAGTTGTGTTTTTCATCTGCGTTTCTGTTTTCGTTGGGAGCACCAGACGCAGAGCTGCTGGCAGAGACTGACGCGTCTACTGACGTGAGTGGGATCAAGTTCCGAGGGCCATATGATCCCTAAGGCCCCCAAATCCGCTTAGACTGGCGCATTGCAATCTGCCAGACATATTGGGTATGCATATAAATGGTTGGTGGACTGGTTTATCAGTGATTCGTGCCAGCTGGATAACTCCTAGGGAAAGAGGTACAAGAGTGCAAAATCAGCAGCCCCCCTTCCCTCCTTCGCGCCAACTACCCCTAAAAGCTGCCGCATACAAGAAACTACCGAGCAGGCGGAATTGTGCGGTCGTGCGTTGGCGCGCTCACACTGTGCACCCGCACCCGCACACATGCCAATCAGTAAGCTTCATGGCAATCGCGGAAGCCTGAATAAAAGTGCCACGAAACCATCCACACGCACTGCTATTGGTAATGATGACAAGGTGAAGAATAGCAATGATAGTAGATGTAACACAAATCCGAACACGAAATTACAATTAAATGGAAAACAAATTTGAACACAAAATTACAGTCAAAATCGCTGAAAAAAGGGATACATTCTACCTCATTTTGTTTTTCATTTACAGAGGGTTAAAGAAACATAAAACAAGGCCAGGGAAGGGAGGAATTAATTGTAATAATTATAGTCATAGACACACGCAGGTGGAACAGCACGGGAGTAGGAGGAGGCACGGACCGGGATCCGGAGCCTGTAGCTCATGCGCACGACTACACTAATTATATCGGATGCATTCAAACAAAGGAGTTCAGCTATGGGAAAGAAGTCGCAAACACCGCACGGTGAAGACAAAAAATACTTTCGATGCGGGCCCGAAAGAGATCCCTCTGCACAACCCGCCGCATGAACCGGCTGTCAAGGAAGGGAATACCCAACCAACGACGAAGTCACTCCTATGACAAGGGCAGGACTACCTTTTAAAGGAACAAAGTAACAACATCGTACAA
>NW_013573447.1:3566-3901 GCF_000499745.2 Eimeria mitis
GTGGTGGCGTCCGAGCGTCAACTACCGCGCGGCGTAGCGGAGCACGTGGTGCCGAGGAATGCAGAGAAGTGGGAATACCCGAACTAGAAGACGGCTAGCAGATGCCCCCAAACACGCCACGGAGCAAAGAGGAGCCGGGGGAGCTTGTACTGCGCAGCACTATAATGCGTGAACCGGAAGAATACATCGACGTCACGTAGTTCAGCCTAACTAATTCTATAATAAGGGCTAATGTAAATAAAGCAAGGATGCCACAGCTTATAACCGATAGTGGATACAGAATAGGCCTTCGGTAGAGTGCGACTGGGCTGCCTGTGGCGGAGACCGCACCAAGG
>NW_013573448.1:0-250 GCF_000499745.2 Eimeria mitis
TTTTGTCTCTCTCTGTCTCTATCTGTCTCCTTTTGTCTCTATCTGTCTCTATCTGTCTCCTTTTGTCTCTATCTGTCTCCTTTTGTCTCTCTCTGTCTCTATCTGTGTTGCTTACAAGCTGCAGCTTCTCTCTCTGTCTCTGCTGCTGCCCCTGCCCTAGAGCATCCAGCGTTTGCTGCTGCAGCAGCAGCAGCAGCAGAAGTGAGCGCAGCAGCAGCAGCAGCAGCAGCAGCAGCAGCAGTGTTTACCT
>NW_013573448.1:1005-3748 GCF_000499745.2 Eimeria mitis
AAGTGAGCGCAGCAGCAGCAGCAGCAGCAGCAGCAGCAGCAGTGTTTACCTGATCCATCCTCTCGCAGCAGCTTGATGCCGAAGGGCCATTCTTCTGACGGCTGCAGCAGCAAATGAAGGAGCTCGCGGGTGTCAGTTAGATCCCTGCTGCTGCTGCTGCTGCTGCTGCTGCTGCTGATGCTGCTGCTGCTGCTGCTGATGCGGGGCAGCAGCAGCACCATAATAGAGTCAAGGAGACAGTTGATGAGCTGCAGCCAGTTGCTGCACTCTGCTATATCGATTGTCTCCGCTTTCGGCTGCTGAAACAGCAGCAGCAACTCTTGCTGCTGCTGCTGCTGCTGCTGCTGCTGCAGGCTCACTGCCCGCTGCAGACACTCCACCAGCTGCAGCGCTCCGTGCGGCTGCTGCAGCACAGCAGCAACAAGCTCAGCAAACGGCAGCCGTAGAAGTAACTCCCAGCTGCTGCTGCTGTTGCTGCTGCTGCTGCTGTCGCTGCTGCTGTTGCTGCTGCTGTTGCTGCTGCTGCTCTGCTGCTCGGCCTGCATCTGCTGCAGGCGCAGCAGCAGGGCGCAGCGCCACAGCCGCCTCATCTCCAGCTGCTGCTGCGTCGTGCTGCTGCAGCACAGGAGGTCGTTGCTGCGGTTGATGGCCTCCTCTATGCTGCAGCTGCTGCTGCTAGATGTCTCCTGCTGCTGATGCTGCTGCAGCTGCTGCTGCAGCTTCAGCTGCTGCTGCTGCTGCAGCACCAGCTTCTCCTGCTGCTTCGGATCCAACTGCTGCTGCCGCTGCGTGCATGCATGCAGCGGCGGCAGCAGCGCATGCAGCTGCAGCCGAATCTCATCCAGCATCCCCACTGCGTCTTGCCTGCAGCAGCAGCAGCAGCAGCAGCAGCAGCAACAGCAGCGGCAGTAGCAGGAACAAAAGCAGCAACAGCAGCAGCAGCAACAGCAGCAGCAAGACGTGAAGCTGGCTGCTGCAGCTGTCGCAACAACCCTCAGCACTGACAAGAAGAGGATCAGCAGCAACTCCAGCAGCAGCAGCAGCAGCAGCAGCAGCAGCAGCAGCAGCAGCAGCAGAAGCAATGAGGAGACTCACCGCATCTCTGGGGGCATCTGCTGCAGCAGCCGCTGCTGCTGCAGGAACTGCAGCAGCAAAATTAAGATAGAACGACGGGCCTTGATAGCTGCAGATACACTACAGAGGCAGCAGCAGCGGCAGCAGCAGCAGCAGCTGACAGTTTGCTGCTGCAGCTGCGCCTCCTGCTGCAGCAGCTGCTGCAGCAGCCGCGGCCTCCCATCTGCTGCTAGCTTTAGTAGTGCTGAGCCTTTGTCTTGCATCTCAGCAGCAGAAGGAAAACCAAATTCTGCTGCTGCTGCTGCTGCTGCTGCTGCTGCTGTGTGCTGCTGCTGTGTGCTGCTGCTGCTGCTGTCGCTGCTGCTGCTGCTGCTGCTGCTGCTGCTGCTGCTGCTGCAGTAGGCTGTGCATATGTGCGCTCTTGCTGCCTCCAGCAGCAGCTGATGTGCTGCTGCTGCAATGAGGGTTCTACCCCAGGCACTGCAGCAACACAACAGCAACCAAACCCTAAACCCTAAACCCTAAACCCTAAACCCTAAACCCTAAACCCTTTCAGCATGTGTCTCAGGTGTACGTACACCCAAGACAGAGACAGCAGCAAAATAACAAAGACAGCAGCAGCAGAAAAAAAAAAAGAAACAGAGAAAGAAGCAGCAGCAAGAAAGGCGACACAAAGACAAACACAGAAAAGCAGAAGATATAAAAAAGAAGCAGACAAAGACAGCAGCAGCAACAGCAGCAGCAGCAGCAGCAGCAGCAGCAGCAAAAGTACCTGCGTTGCAGCTTCCTTATGGGTTTAATTTCTGTTTCTAGTTTGTGGGGTTCAGAGGAGAGAAAGAACTGCAGCGCAGCGCCGAGGTGTACATACACCTCAGCAAACCCTAGAGAGGGGTTTTGACCCCCTGCTGCTGCTGCTGCTGCTGCTGCTGCTGTTGCTCCTGCTGCTCCTGCTGCTGCTGCTGCTGCTGCTGCACTCGATACACTCGGCAGCAGCTGAAGACACGGCAGCAACGCAAACCCTCTCGGGTATTCGCTGCAACGCTGCAGCAAGCCGCAGCACAAGCTGCTGCTGCTGCTGCTGCTGCTGCTGCTGGTGGTGGCATCTCCGAAGCCGCAGCAGCAGCTGCTGTTGCTGCTGCTGCTGCTGCTGCTGCTCTCGTTAGCGTCGCCATCAGCTGCTGCTGCTTCTTTGGCCCCTGCAGCAGCTCCCGATATATTTGCAGCAGCAGTATCAGTTGCTGCTGCTTCAGTTGCTGCTGCTGCTGCTGCTGCTTCTGCTGCAGCTGCTGCTGTCGGCGCTGCAGGCGCAGCTGCCGCGGCCGTCATAGCTGCTGCTGCTGCTGCTGCTGTTGCTGCTGCTGCTGCTGCTGCTGCTGCTGCTGATACCTTCTCCCTAGAAGGGTTTTAAGGGAGAGAGGCAGCAGCAAATATGTGCTGTAGTTGCTGCTCCGTTGCGTAGACGGGGTCCTCAGCTGCTGCTGCTGCTGCTGCTGCTGCTGCTGCTGCTGCTGCTGCAGCGCATGCAGAGGGGGCTGCTGCAGCAGCAGCAACCGCAGATCTCCGCAACAGTGTTGGAAGCAGCTCGGCGCAGCAGCCTCAGCTGCTGCTGCTGCTGCTGTTGCTGCTGCTGCTGCTGCTGCTGTTGCTGCTGCTGCTGTTGCTGCTGCTG
>NW_013573448.1:3854-4170 GCF_000499745.2 Eimeria mitis
AAAAAAGAAAAATAAAAATAAAATAAATAAAAAGAAAAAGAAAAAGAAAAAATAAATCTACAGCTACAAATTTTGCTGCTGTTTGCATGCAGCAGGAATGCCAGCCCCAGGGCTTCGAGTCGCATGCATGCTGCATGCAGCGCCTAAACCCTAAACCCTAAACCCTAAACCCTAAACCCTAAAACATAGTTACATCCTTTAGAGTAAACCCTAACTGTTTGCCCCCCAATAATGTTGCTGGTATAGTATACATATATATACATATATATATATATATATATATATATATATATATATATATATATATATATATATA
>NW_013573449.1:1282-3367 GCF_000499745.2 Eimeria mitis
CTGCAGCAGCAGCAGCAGCAGCAGCAGCAGGTGTTTTTTCTCCTACATAGAGAGGCGGCTCATCGTGGAGGCTATCTACGAAAGCTGCGATGCCGGGGCTGACTCTCTTTGTTGCTATTGCAGGCACATCCACCTGTATCTTTAGCTGCGGAATTTCTTCTTCTGCTGCTGCTGCTGCTGCTGCTGCTGCTGCTGCTGCTGGTGGTGGGGTGTATGTGTAGCTATAGGTGTACACGTACAGCCGAGTGCCGGTGCTACCCGCATCAATTACAACAGCTTTTCCGTGATGAGTAGATGCAGGAGATTCAGAAGAAAAAGAAGAAAGAACAAAGCAGCAGAGAGAAACAAAAAGAAAAAAAAATATAAAATGAATACACTTACGGCGGACTACCATCATCTACAAGCCCTCAAGAAGGGCTGTCTGTACACCGTAAAGCTAGTGCTCTACTTCTGCTTGAAATGAGAAAGAGAGACGAAATATAAACAAAGAAACAAACAAAGAAAAGAGAAAACTAACAAACAAACAAACTAGCTAGCAACACAAAAACAACAACTAAGCAGCGCGCAGCTGCATCTATAAAGCCAGCATTCAAAGGCTATCTATAAACTATTTATAAATCCCCAATTAGGTTTCTGAATGAAGAGGCTAAAGAAGAAGAAACGAGAGCTGCAACAGACTTGCATAGGAGGGCAGCAAGGGAGAAACATGGCGATAAAAACAAACAGAAAAAAGAAGAATCATGAAGAAATCTCTGCTTTTTAAGAACTAATAATCCTAAAAAGTATATATACCTGCTAATAAATACACTTTTTTTGGTTTTAAATACAGAAAATGAAGCAATAGGAAGATGCAGAGCACCCCTGAACAACCCCAGGTGTACATACACCTCGCGGCTGCTGACGGAGCGAAGCTGAAAGCAAGAATCTAAGAAAGTTTTCTGTTTTTTGTTGTATTTAATTTTATTTTTAAATAAAATAATATTATTTTTATCTCTACTTTATTCGTGGATTGTAGCTTTCCTCTTAGACACCTCAGCATACACCGCACCGTAGATGGTTCACTTGCAATGCAGCAACAACGTAGCCGCCGCCATAAACCCTTTTTGAATTCTTTATGAATGTATTTAAAATATATTTCATAAAATTAAATAAATATATTTAACAATATTAAAAAAAAAGAAAAAAATCAGAATACAGAATAGCTTTCCTATATTTTCAGCTAGATGGCAGCCAACCGATCGAGCTGTGCTACTGCACTCAAATTCAAAAAAAATAAAAAAAATTCAAAAAAAAAAAATTAAATTCAAAGGAAATGAAATTAAATGAAAGAAAACAAATTAAAAAAACAAATTCAAATTAAAAAAAATAAATTCAAGTCGCACGCTGAATATCCTTCACTCAAATGAAGAAACTTCAACTAAACTAACAGAAATAAAATTCAGTTGAAAGAAAAAAAACTCTTATACAGAAATTTCAATCAAAAAAAAAATAAAATTCAACAAAAAGAAATGAAATTCAATAAAAAAAAATAAAATTCAGATACAGAAAATTCAACTAAATTTAAAAAAGAAAATTCAAAAAAAAGCAAAATTCAAAATACAGAAAATTCAATTTAATATAATTCAATTAAAAGAAATAAAATTCAAATAAATTAAATTCAAATAACAAAAAAGTTAAAATAAATTAAAATAAAATAAATTGAATTCAAAAAAATTAAAAAAAATATAAATTTTTTGAATTTTTTTGTTGAATTCAACTTGAAATGAAAGTTTCAGGTTTTTTATTTTTTTGTGTTGCAGCATTTCTTGTTGTAATTAAACAAAAATATTTTATACTGATGCAGAGAGAGAAGTTAGGGTGTATATACACCGTAGTATATTATATTAATAATATATAAAACAAATATAAATTATATTGTTTTTATAAACTTTTCTCTTTTTTGTTTATTCTTCCTGGTGTACGCAGGTCTCTAACTACCATTCTAATACAAAACGTTTCTCTCTTTCTCTATCTATTACTTAATCTATATATATATATATATATATATATATATATATATATATATATATATATATATATATATAT
>NW_013573449.1:3385-3627 GCF_000499745.2 Eimeria mitis
ACTGCATGCATCTGTTTATTTATTTAGCTGTGTTATTCATTATTTATTTCTGCATGCATATTTATTTATTTATTTATTTATTTATTTATTTAATTTGTTTTCTGTATCATCGATAATACCTGCAGTTGCGGTGTACGTCTACCTAATTAACGAATTTAAAAATAAACAGATAGATATTCAAATAAAGAAATACAGTCTTTATATATATATATATATATATATATATATATATATATATATAT
>NW_013573449.1:3669-3989 GCF_000499745.2 Eimeria mitis
CCTATACAGAAATATGCATAAATATAAATATAAATAAAAATAAATGAATATAAATGTAAATATAATGTAAATATAAATATAAATATAAATATAAATATAAATAAGTATAAATAAGTATAAATGTAAGTAAATATAAATAAATGTAAACAAATATAAATAAACATAAATAAATACAAATAAATATAAATATCCATATATATTTATATTTATATTTCGTTTGATTATTTAAACAAAGACAACCAAACATTTCAAGCCGCAGCGACGCCAGCTACTGGAGGCGCAGCTGGAGCAGCAGCAGCAGCTGCAGCTGCTGCTGCTCC
>NW_013573450.1:0-386 GCF_000499745.2 Eimeria mitis
ATATATATATATATATATTCTATATACACATATATTTATATCTATTACATATTTTGTATATGCATAAAGGCGTAGACTAAGACAGAATAGACTCTGCTAATAGACCCCCCAACCCAACAAAATAAAATAAAACAAATAAACGCAAAAAAACAAAAACAACAAATTCAGCACGCAGCCATAGTAAAGATATTATAAATAAACAAAAAGAAAAAGAGGAAATGCACGCAGAAAAGAAAAAAAGAAAAATTAAAAAAACGGAAAAAAAAAAAGAGACAGAAGAAGAGAATTACATCTTTTCTATTACCGCAATGATACAAGCAGAGAGAAATAAGAAATTATATATATAAATATAAATATAAATATAAATATAAATATAAATATATATA
>NW_013573450.1:1064-1311 GCF_000499745.2 Eimeria mitis
TATATGAAATTATTTTATTTATTTTATTTTTTTTTTACCACAAAATTCTAACGAAAAGACACTATACACCAGACACAACAACCATCCACACAAACAATACAGAAGCAAACAAACAAAACAACACAAAATATTATACTGTAAGGTTTCAGATGCATCATAAAGACAGAGAGAAAGCAGCGAAACAAAGTGCGAAGAAAGAAGCTTTCAGCTGTATGTATACAGTGCGGTGTTTGTCTAAGCTGCGGTG
>NW_013573450.1:1411-3394 GCF_000499745.2 Eimeria mitis
GTATATATATATATATATATATATATATATGTATATATATAATATATGAAATTATTTTATTTATTTAATTTTTTTTTTACCACTAATTTCTAACGAAAAGATAGTATACACCAGACACAACAAGCATCCACACAAACAATACAGAAGCAAACAAACAAAACAACACAAAACACAACAACGTAAGGTTTCAGATGCATCATAAAGACAGAGAGAAAGCAACGAAACAAAGTGCGAAGAAAGAAGCTTTCAGCTGTATGTATACAGTGCGGTGTTTGTCTAAGCTGCGGTGTACATACACCGCAGCATACATATAAACTGCTGCGTATGTATACACTGCAGTGTATGTACACCGGAATGCTGCAACGCACCGCATTGCGCCGCCACAAGTTTCTTCAGGTCCCCCACCGTGTCGTCTGGGTTGCACTTAACCCGTATTTTGCGGCCGAGGCGGTCGTTCAATATAACTTCTATCATCGTGTGGCGGCGTCAGGGAGAGTAGCGGGGTGTGAGGGGAGAAAGCAGAGTAATAAATCCCTTTTTATTTGTATTTTACCTGAAAATAACTGAAAAAATAACTGCTACATTCTCTTATACTCGTGCTTTCCTCACCCATTGACGCGGAGGAGAGAGCGGCTGTGCATGCAACGGCCGCTCCACGGCCGCGCAGATGGAAGCCGTTTATATTCAGGCTCTGGGTTAGGCCGAAATTAATTATTTTTTTGGGGGAAAAAACCTCACAGTACACTAATTTGATAAATAAAATATAATATAAACCCGTATTCCGCTTTCAACTCAGCTTCTGGTGTACGTACACCGCAGCTCCAGCTGGTGGCCCCGCAGCAACTGAGGACTGACGGACCAGAGCCCTGAAGGCCGCCGAACCGGCGCGTACAGGAGGCTTTTGCGGAGTGTATGATGAGCCTATCGGCGGCAAAATCTTGAATTGTGGTATTTATTAGTATATACTTAATTAAATTCCTCTTTATCCTCACTTTCAGGTGTATTTACACTCCATAAACTGCCGCGGTATCTGTGCGCGATGCGGCGGGCGCCGCCACGCCCTGGGGATGCTGCCCTGAACTGTTGCAATTCGTGAAGAAAGAAACGGACTTCTTTGGCTCCGGCTTGTGAACGAAAGTATAAATATTGCTTAAAGTAAAAAGGATCTGCAAAAATGCAGCTTTTAAATGGCAGGTTTCCGTCAAGCCCAGCCGATCGGGAGGCTCGGGCAGTCGTATTCAGGTGGAAACCTCTGCGTTTTTCATCATTGTTTTTAATTATTTTGTTTAGTTTGACATTTCAAGCTTTCTGTAAACCCGGTAAGCTATTTACTCCTCAGTTTCACGATTTCAACTTCCCGCAGAGTTGGGGTGTATAGGCAGCTGACCACAGGATCTAGTGGTGGACTGATTGCAGCTTTCCGCGCCGCCGTTCCGGCGGAATACTACAATAAAGTGTTTTATAAAACATCAAAATACTTTCTTCAGTTTATAAATAAACTCATCACTTATATATTTTGCACGTTTTCAGTTTTTTTCCTGCATTTCCCTCCCCCTTCGTGCCGAAACCTGCATTGTGTGGTGGTGGCGTTTCAGGGTGCGGTGCTACCAGCCTGCTGATGTTTCCGCTTTTTACACGATCATATATTTGAGTATACAGAGTTTATTCTTTAAACTTTCTCTTTGTTTGTTTTGCTTCAGAAGATAGAAACGATGTTCCTATCCTAGAGGATGCTGGCCAGCTTGGTAAGCAACAGCCTTGGGGGAGAAAGAAGAACGATCATGCACGAAATCTTTTTTTTTCTTGATTATTATTCTTTTTCTTTGATTTTTTCAGCGTTTTCATACAACTTGCATGCATGCTTTCATCCATACACCATTATATATCTCTTTTTTGCTGCAGGCTTTCCCCCTCCTCCTCCTCCTGTTGCTGTTGACGTGGCAGAGAGCAACGAAAACACACAAGGAAACAATTTATATAACA
>NW_013573450.1:3494-4078 GCF_000499745.2 Eimeria mitis
GTTGCTGTTGACGTGGCAGAGAGCAACGAAAACACACAAGGAAACAATTTATATAACACTGAAAACACACAAGAAAACAATTCACAAGAAACTAATCCTCAAGAAGACGCTCAGCACCAACAGGCAGCAGCAGCAGCAGCAGCAGCAGACAGCAGCAAACAAACTGCTGCAGCAGAAGATGAAACGAAACAACAACAAGGCGGTGAGTCTTTGTCTCTTTTTATTTTTCTTTTCCTCCTATCATCATATACGGCAGCTGTACATACACTGCATTTCATATAGGATTACAACTGGCTAGAACTACACAGAAGAAACAACACATTCTTTTTTTATCTCATCTTGTGTCTTTGGCCTCTCAGGCGCTGCATCTACTACGCCGCCAGCAGCAGCAGCAGCAGCAGCAGCAGCAGCAGCAAAAGAAGCTGCAGCAAAAGCAGCAGAAAAAGCAGCTGCCAAGACACCAGAGGATCTGCCGTTTCCTCCCCCCCCTCCCCCTGAAGGAGTAGAGACAAATATAAGTGCGTCTATAACATAAATATATATATATATATATATATATATATATATATATACATATATATATA
>NW_013573451.1:0-141 GCF_000499745.2 Eimeria mitis
AGGGTGAGGCTGCAGAGGTTGCAGGGAAGGCGAAGACAGCAGGCCCGCCTCCTGCACGGCCGCCGCCCAAAGCTGGTGCAGTAGAACCCTCGAAAGCCGCTCCACCTCCACCGCCAAAGGGAGCAACAGCAACGCCTGCAG
>NW_013573451.1:388-596 GCF_000499745.2 Eimeria mitis
CAGCAGCAGCAGCAGCGGGCGAGGAGGTTGTGTATGGCCCTTTGACGAAGGAGGAGGCCGAACGTGCTGAGCGTGGAGGAGACAAAGGAGGCAAGGGGGAGGCTGCAGAGGTTGAAGGGAAGGCGAAGACAGCAGGCCCGCCTCCTGCACGGCCGCCGCCCAAGGCTGGTGCAGTAGAACCCTCGAAAGCCGCTCCACCTCCACCGCC
>NW_013573451.1:696-1092 GCF_000499745.2 Eimeria mitis
AGATACCAATATTGCCTCCGGCAACCTAGAAAGCTCCCCATCTGCACCCTCGAGATCACCGAGCTCCTCTCAACGGTCCAGCAAATATAGCACCCCAAAGACGGAAGGAATGCAGAAACAAGACGGGCAGCACTCATCCAGACCCAGCAGTGATAATCCATCGCACAGAGACGCTGAACTCTCTCCGCTGTCAAGAGCATTACAGTCTCTTGACGCCAGCCACCAACAGCAAATCTCATCAACGCCAGATGAGGTTGGCAGCAAGGCGAAGACAGCAGGCCCGCCTCCTGCACGGCCGCCTCCCAAGGCTGCTGCAGCAGAACCCCCGAAAGCCGCTCCACCTCCACCGCCAAAGGGAGCAACAGCAACGCCTGCAGACGCAGGAGCAGCAGCAGC
>NW_013573451.1:1192-1356 GCF_000499745.2 Eimeria mitis
TCGAAGCAGGAGGCCGAACGTGCTGAGCGTGGCGGTGACAAAGGAGGCAAGGGGCAGGCTGCAGAGGTTAGAGGGAAGGCGAAGCCAGCAGGCTCGCCTCCTGCACGGCCGCCGCCCAAGGCTGGTGCAGTAGAACCCTCGAAAGCCGCTCCACCTCCACCGCC
>NW_013573451.1:1456-1556 GCF_000499745.2 Eimeria mitis
GGCAGCAACAGCAACGCCTGCAGACGAAGGAGCAGCAGCAGCAGCGGGCGCGGAGGTTGTGTATGGCCCTTTGACGAAGGAGGAGGCCGAACGTGCTGAG
>NW_013573451.1:1759-2751 GCF_000499745.2 Eimeria mitis
GCGCGGAGGTTGTGTATGGCCCTTTGACGAAGGAGGAGGCCGAACGTGCTGAGCGTGGCGGTGACAAAGGAGGCAAGGGGGAGGCTGCAGAGGTTGCAGGGAAGGCGAAGACAGCAGGCCCGCCTCCTGCCCGGCCGCCGCCCAAGGCTGCTGCAGCAGAACCCTCGAAAACCGCTCCACCGCCACCACCAAAGGCAGCAACAGCAACGCCTGCAGACGCAGGAGCAGCAGCAGCAGCAGTGGGCGAGGAGGTTGTGTATGGCCCTTTGACGAAGGAGGAGGCCGAACGTGCTGAGCGTGGCGGTGACAAAGGAGGCAAGGGGGAGGCTGCAGAGGTTGCAGGGAAGGCGAAGACAGCAGGCCCGCCTCCTGCACGGCCGCCGCCCAAGGCTGGTGCAGCAGAACCCTTGAAAACCGCTCCACCGCCACCACCAAAAGCAGCAACAGCAACGCCTGCAGACGAAGGAGCAGCAGCAGCAGCGGGCGCGGAGGTTGTGTATGGCCGTTTGACGAAGGAGGAGGCCGAACGTGCTGAGCGTAGCGGTGCCAAAGGAGGCAAGGGGGAGGCTGCAGAGGTTGCAGGGAAGGCGAAGCCAGCAGGCCCGCCTCCTGCCCGGCCGCCACCCAAGGCTGCTGCAGCAGAACCCTCGAAAGCCGCTCCTCCGCCACCACCAAAGGCAGCAACAACAACACCTCCAGACGCAGGAGCAGCAGTAGCAGCAGTGGGCGAGGAGGTTGTGTATGGCCCTTTGACGAAGCAGGAGGCCGAACGTGCTGAGCGTGGAGGCGAGAAAGGAGGCAAGGGGGAGGCTGCAGAGGTTGCAGGGAAGGCGAAGACAGCAGGCCCGCCTCCTGCCCGGCCGCCGCCCAAGGCTGCTGCAGCAGAACCCTCGAAAGCCGCTCCACCGCCACCACCAAAGGGAGCAACAGCAACGCCTGCAGACGCAGGAGCAGCACCAGCAGCAGCAGCGGAGGAGGTTGTGTATGGCCCT
>NW_013573451.1:2851-3124 GCF_000499745.2 Eimeria mitis
CTGTGTATGGCCCTTTGACGAAGAAGGAGGCCGAACGTGCCGAGCGTGGAGGAGACAAAGGAGACAAGGGGGAGGCTGTAGAGGTTGCAGGGAAGGCGAAGACAGCAGGCCCGCCTCCTGCACGGCCGCCGCCCAAGGCTGGTGGAGCAGAATCCTCGAAAGCCGCTCCACCGCCACCACCAAAGGCAGCAACAGCAACGCCTACAGACGAAGGAGCAGCAGCAGCAGCAGTGGGCGAGGAGGTTGTGTATGGCCCTTTGACGAAGGAGGAGG
>NW_013573451.1:3224-3315 GCF_000499745.2 Eimeria mitis
CCGAAGGCGAAGACAGCAGGACCGCCTCCTGCACGGCCGCCGCCCAAGGCTGCTGCAGCAGAACCCTCGAAAGCCGCTCCACCTCCACCGC
>NW_013573451.1:3415-3615 GCF_000499745.2 Eimeria mitis
GCAGCAGGCCCGCCTCCTGCCCGGCCGCCGCCCAAGGCTGGTGCAGCAGAACCCTCGAAAACCGCTCCACCGCCACCACCAAAGGCAGCAACAGCAACGCCTGCAGACGCAGCAGCAGCAGCAGCACCACCAGCAGCAGCGGAGGAGGTTGTGTATGGCCCTTTGACGAAGGAGGAGGCCGAACGTGCCGAGCGTGGAGG
>NW_013573451.1:3814-3885 GCF_000499745.2 Eimeria mitis
CCGAAGGAGGAGGCCGAACGTGCTGAGCGTGGAGGCGACAAAGGAGGCAAGGGGGAGGCTGCAGAGGTTGC
>NW_013573451.1:4279-4527 GCF_000499745.2 Eimeria mitis
CCGAAGGAGGAGGCCGAACGTGCCGAGCGTGGAGGCGACAAAGGAGGCAAGGGGGAGGCTGCAGAGGTTGCAGGGAAGGCGAAGACAGCAGGACCGCCTCCTGCCCGGCCGCCGCCCAAGGCTGCTGCAGCAGAACCCTCGAAAGCCGCTCGACCGCCACCACCAAAGGCAGCAACAGCAACACCTCCAGACGCAGGAGCAGCAGTAGCAGCAGTGGGCGAGGAGGTTGTGTATGGCCCTTTGACGAA
>NW_013573452.1:0-2699 GCF_000499745.2 Eimeria mitis
CAAACGAATTTCTCATGTGATGGACTCGTCTGAATGCTTACTGGGCAGTTCTGTACTGCGATGCTGCTGCTCAGAAAGACCTGCCGGGCCGTATGGTGGGTAATGCGCTTCACAATACGCAAAGAGAGTGAGAGTGACCAGGAGCTGGCACACCCAATGTTGCGGGCGGATTTTGAATATCATTCTCTTGTAGATTACGTCCAGGCTGCGGATGTAGACAGAGCACAAGATGAATATGAATGGCGATATGGCGCGTAAAACAAGTGCCGTAGTTCACATTTCGGCCCTTGAGCGATATATGAAAGCTCCACTGGGTTTGGAGACACAACGGGTATAAAGAATTTCTTCAAGGTGTGCAGTTGGGCACTGAATGGCCGGAGACATCGAGACCTCAGCTGGTCTTCTCACTGAGGCACTCGACCGCACGGAAGCCTGTCCTACCGCTAAGAAGATGAGGCGTAGAGCAGTACAATACAGTAGAATACGATACGCAGAAATTTAGAAGCGATGAGTCGTGGAGAGAGCGTGACAAGTGTTGCGTCCAAAGGTAATTGGCTGAACTTCTGCCGGTAGGACTCTCTCTTGCGGGCGCCAAGAACTTGCGCAAGAACTCCAGATATTCCGAAAAAAACAGGGTTTTCAAAAAGGCTAGAGTGCTTGTCTAGATAATAGAAGCTTTTTAGGCGATTGAGAGCATAACTGGTTCTGGTGTACTGGAGAACGAGGCAAGCGCAAGGCGGCTAGCGTTCGGTCCAGTGGCGTTTTCGGCCAGCCAAGGATTGCTCGGGCCTTTGGTTGCTTACAGCTAACTTCTTTCAACGCAAGAAACGGAATTCAAGAAACTTTTTTCACTATTTTTATCTATATTTTGCTAAATATATCCAAATATAGCTAATATATTTACTGCATTGGTGGCGAGCGGAACCAACTAGCCGCATCGTGACCCGGTGTTGGCCCACTCGAGGGTGACCGCGGCCCGATGCCTTGTGCGAGCCCTTTCTTTAATGCACGACAAGCATCAATATGGCTTGTAATGCAAATTCGTTTTTATCTGTGGCAACTCTATGCTGGGAAGTGAAACGTGCGCAAGGGTTAAGTGCAAAGGTCAAAAGTAAGGGTCACCGGCACCCGGCGGGTGACCTACGCGCAACGTGAACATTCAACGTTCAGCATGCAGAAAGATGAGCGCCCCGTAAAGACACAAACTAGCATCTAGAGAATCCTCTTTGAAAGTAAGGATATAGGATACATGAGGAATTTTGTGCGGAACATGATCCTTGCTGTGCGCTGCTGACGCACTTGCTGAGCGTGCGTAGTTCTTGCCAGCGAGTCAAGAACGGAAAACGCCTACTAGATTTATGAAACTGGAATAAAAAGCACATTCAAGTAGCCCAACAGATTGTTTACTACTTGGTGAGTTGACAAGTGCTTTCTCACTCCAGCAAATGATTTTTGGGGCGAGACCAGTGGGCAACGTACGAGAGCATATTCTAGGCTTCGAACTGTGCCGAGTCACCGCTACCCTTTCTGGCGAATTGCAATACCATCATCTATGTTTTATTTGATCAATTCAGCCTTTTCTGTGCTTAGTGTGCACTGCTCGTGCAAGGCCGTTAGCAGCAACACTTAAGAAAGCGTTGCGCAAGTACCGTCTGAGCATTCCACAAAAATATTAGGAAGATTAGGTTGAACAGCTGTGTGCTAAAAAGCTAGCATTCGGGTACCAGAGCACGGCGTGATGACAGCTTCAATTCGCTTCACTTGTCACCTCAAGGCTTTGTAGCACTCAACATAAGTGAGCGATGCGCAGCGGAATGCTAAATGCAGCGTCAGGTTCAGAGACACCATACTTTAACAGAACGCAAGTTGTGAAGGAAAAATGAAGGTAAAATATACAATTTACATATACACCATGAGAAGGTGAGATCCAATTGGCACCCTCTACAACAGGGCTTGAAAAAACAATTGCGGTGTATGGCTAAACTAGTGGCGGGCGTGCGCTGAGGCTGCCCTGGCGTCACCCGCCATGCAGAGAGTGTTGCGCGCAGCAGCAGATGAACAGCCCCTGATACTGAAAAGGTAGAGTAACAGCGTTTTCATTTGGTATATTCAATATTGAAAGCAGATATATAAAATATACTCTGATTCTCCATTGAACGGCTAGACACCCCGCTGCCTTGGACGCCCTCAACGTTCACATCTTTTTCACGTGGCACAGTGGAGCGCATGCTGTAAGCGCCTGCTGCTCTCACCCAGGAGATATTGCTGCTGCGAAACTCTGCTGCCTCTCCATGAAACACTATTCCCGACCAGCAACATAGAAGCGTGTGTATCCTAGGCAGTGATGCGTGCGGCATTGATAGCAGTTGCTTGATATTGCAGTGTAAAGGAGGCCGCGCGCAACACTTTCTAGTTGGCTCGCCTGTTGCTGTAGAGCAGACGGAGGAGCAATGCGAGGCTCATTGCTCAGCTCGCGCAGGCGCCTGTCCTCTCCACTCAGCGCTGACGCCGAGGGCTTCGCAACCCCCGGCTTGCGTGGGTCTGAGCTAGAAGCCTTGAGCTGATGTCTGGGCTAGCGGATGAGTCTCTGCCTGCACATGGGGGGATTCGCCAGTCTCACCCCCCACTTCATAAAGAAGAAGCCAGAGAAACAGATGCGTATATAACAGACAGCCACTCAAATATTTGCTTGCAAAGTC